>NW_028175052.1:0-39640 GCF_965226575.1 Pagrus pagrus
GCGATGCCACCACCTGCGCTATGGACAACGAGGGATGTGGAGATGCATCGGATGAATGTACAGAATTCGAGCAACTTACCCCAGGCCAGAGAACAAAGGCAAGTGTAATTTTAAAGATTTAAAGACGCCAGGTCTACTTCCAGGAAAGTTACAAAAAAATTCCTTAAAGACAACGTTCAATTCTTGGAATTATACGTTCATCAATGTAACCCTAACCTGTAGCTAAGTGATACGTTTTTTTTAATAGATTGAGATGCGCTTGCCACTTGCCAGGAGAGAACAGCCTTCTCATCGTCCTTGTGGTCATGTCTCTTCTTGGAATCGTGTACACAGTCATCATTACATGTCTCTATTTTTTTAAACATTTTGAAAATAAACCGTGAATCAAAGAAATGCTTTTCTGAGTCTTATTGGACTGGAGTAGAATATATGGAAGTGTATGTTGAAATTGTGGAACTAAGGGCTGATTCCTGGAAGTCGATTTGGAAATGCATTCATCCTCCCACCGTGGCGCCACAGACATATGCCCAGGGCCGTTGCCTGAAATAGGGCAAGTAGCATTCATCCATGTCGATATTGTGGAAGTGATGATCCATGGCCATGTCTTACGTTTGGTATGTTGTTGTTGTTGTTCTATAGTTGGACTTGTCTGCAAGTGATGAGGAGGAACGCCTGGAACGACGGCTCTCCAAGGAGCACCACATGGACTTGGTGAGTAGAATTCCTGGAATGTGGTGGTTCAGTCAGTGTAATATACGGAATGCAATACTTAACCCAAAATATAACACACTCTTTCCATAGGATTGTCATACCGTTGTACCGGTCTCCCCGTCTGGGAAGAGGAAAAAGAGGAAGAAGCTAAAGTTCCGTCGCAATAAGGCCAAGGTGACTGAGAGGGATGACGGATCTACCCCCGAAGAAGTCGCACTTCCGGAAAGAATACCCACTGATGGTCGAAGAAGAGTACTGCACTTCAGCCCCAAATTCCTTGCGATGCTCGAGCTGCTTTTCCAGAAAGAAATCGAGACCAAACTCATCACGAGAAGGCGAATTAGACAGGTCCTGGCCTCTAACCCAGCAATCCTCCGGATTTGCAGCAAACTGCATTTATCTGTTGAGAATTTGAGAAATCGTATCAGAATGATGATAAGAAATGATGGCTCTACTTATATGTGATGTATCATGTTGTATACAAGTGTATTATATTGTATTTGGAGAAAATAATGTAAATAAAGGCTCAAGGTTGAATTCCTGAAAATGAACCTCCATGCGGTACATATGTCAGACACATGCCCGGGGACAGGTGCTTCACTGGGGGGGACGGTTCCGATGAGAACCGGGGGTAAAGTATAATTTCTGGAAGTTGACCACCATACGGTAACAACGTCAGACACATGCCCGGGGACAGGTGCTTCACTGGGGGGGAAGGTTCCGATGAGAACCGGGGGTAAAGTATAATTTCTGGAAGTTGACCACCATACGGTAACAACGTCAGACACATGCCCGGGGACAGGTGCTTCACTGGGGGGGAAGGTTCCGATGAGAACCGGGGGTAAAGTATAATTTCTGGAAGTTGACCACCATACGGTAACAACGTCAGACACATGCCCGGGGACAGGTGCTTCACTAGGGGGAAGGTTCCGATGAGAACCGGGGGTAAAGTACAATTTCTGGAAGTTGACCACCATACGGTAAATATGTCAGACACATGCCCGGGGACAGGTGCATGAGTCGGGGGAAGGTTTCAATGAGAACCGGGGGTAAATTATAACTCCTGGAAGTGGACCTCCATACGGTACATACCTCAGACACATGCCCGGGGACATGTGCTTGACTCGGGGGAAGGTTTCAATGAGAACCGACGGTAAAGTATAACTCCTGGAAGTGGACCTCCATAGGGTACATACCTCAGACACATGCCCGGGGACAGGTGCTTGACTCGGCGGAAGGTTCCGATGAGAACCGTGGGTAAAGTGTAACTCCCGGAAGTGGACCTCCATATGGTAAATATGTCAGACACATGCCCGGGGACAGGTGCTTCACTGGGGGGGAAGGTTCCGATGAGAACCGGGGGTAAAGTATAATTTCTGGAAGTTGACCACCATACGGTAACAACGTCAGACACATGCCCGGGGACAGGTGCTTCACTAGGGGGAAGGTTCCGATGAGAACCGGGGGTAAAGTACAATTTCTGGAAGTTGACCACCATACGGTAAATATGTCAGACACATGCCCGGGGACAGGTGCATGAGTCGGGGGAAGGTTTCAATGAGAACCGGGGGTAAATTATAACTCCTGGAAGTGGACCTCCATACGGTACATACCTCAGACACATGCCCGGGGACATGTGCTTGACTCGGGGGAAGGTTTCAATGAGAACCGACGGTAAAGTATAACTCCTGGAAGTGGACCTCCATAGGGTACATACCTCAGACACATGCCCGGGGACAGGTGCTTGACTCGGCGGAAGGTTCCGATGAGAACCGTGGGTAAAGTGTAACTCCCGGAAGTGGACCTCCATATGGTAAATATGTCAGACACATGCCCGGGGACAGGTGCTTCACTGGGGGGGAAGGTTCCGATGAGAACCGGGGGTAAAGTATAATTTCTGGAAGTTGACCACCATACGGTAACAACGTCAGACACATGCCCGGGGACAGGTGCTTCACTAGGGGGAAGGTTCCGATGAGAACCGGGGGTAAAGTACAATTTCTGGAAGTTGACCACCATACGGTAAATATGTCAGACACATGCCCGGGGACAGGTGCATGAGTCGGGGGAAGGTTTCAATGAGAACCGGGGGTAAATTATAACTCCTGGAAGTGGACCTCCATACGGTACATACCTCAGACACATGCCCGGGGACATGTGCTTGACTCGGGGGAAGGTTTCAATGAGAACCGACGGTAAAGTATAACTCCTGGAAGTGGACCTCCATAGGGTACATACCTCAGACACATGCCCGGGGACAGGTGCTTGACTCGGCGGAAGGTTCCGATGAGAACCGTGGGTAAAGTGTAACTCCCGGAAGTGGACTTCCATATGGTAAATATGTCAGACACATGCCCGGGGACAGGTGCTTCACTGGGGGGGAAGGTTCCGATGAGAACCGGGGGTAAAGTATAATTTCTGGAAGTTGACCACCATACGGTAACAACGTCAGACACATGCCCGGGGACAGGTGCTTCACTGGGGGGGAAGGTTCCGATGAGAACCGGGGGTAAAGTATAATTTCTGGAAGTTGACCACCATGCGGTAACAACGTCAGACACATGCCCGGGGACAGGTGCTTCACTGGGGGGGAAGGTTCCGATGAGAACCGGGGGTAAAGTATAATTTCTGGAAGTTGACCACCATACGGTAACAACGTCAGACACATGCCCGGGGACAGGTGCTTCACTAGGGGGAAGGTTCCGATGAGAACCGGGGGTAAAGTACAATTTCTGGAAGTTGACCACCATACGGTAAATATGTCAGACACATGCCCGGGGACAGGTGCATGAGTCGGGGGAAGGTTTCAATGAGAACCGGGGGTAAATTATAACTCCTGGAAGTGGACCTCCATACGGTACATACCTCAGACACATGCCCGGGGACATGTGCTTGACTCGGGGGAAGGTTTCAATGAGAACCGACGGTAAAGTATAACTCCTGGAAGTGGACCTCCATAGGGTACATACCTCAGACACATGCCCGGGGACAGGTGCTTGACTCGGCGGAAGGTTCCGATGAGAACCGTGGGTAAAGTGTAACTCCCGGAAGTGGACCTCCATATGGTAAATATGTCAGACACATGCCCGGGGACAGGTGCTTCACTGGGGGGGAAGGTTCCGATGTGAACTGGTGGTAAAGTATAATTTCCGGAAGTGGACATCCATGCGGTCTCTGTCAGTCCTCCAGATAACCATCCGAACATGTTCACCATCCGACCCTGCGTACCCACACTTAAGCCCCCCCCCGGTTATATTCCGGAAATTCAACCCCGCAGGAAACTCGTGCCCCTGGTACTCCGTTTAAGTCTTCGTGCCCCTGGTACTCTATGCTGGATTCCTGGAAGCCCACGGTGGACTTCCAGGAATCCAGCATAGAGTACCAGGGGCACGAAGACTTAAACGGAGTACCAGGGGCACGAACTTCCTGGGCGGTTGAAATTCCGTAAAATAACCGGGGGGGGGCTTAAGAGTGGGTACCCAGGGTCGGATGGAGAGCAAGGTTAAAACCTAAAGTATAACTCCTGGAAGTGGACCTCCATACGGTAAATATGTCAGACACATGCCCGGGGACAGGTGCTTGACTCGGGGGAAGGTTCCGATGAGAACCGTGGGTAAACTATAACTCCTGGAAGTGGACCTCCATACGCTACATACCTCAGACACATGCCCGGGGACAGGTTTCAATGAGAACCGGGGTAAAGTATAACTCCTGGAAGTGGACCTCCATTGGGTACATACCTCAGACACATGCCCGGGGACAGGTGCATGAGTCGGGGGAATGTTTCAATGAGAACCGGGGGTAAAGTATAACTCCTGGAAGTGGACCTCCATACGGTAAATATGTCAGACACATGCCCGGGGACAGGTGCTTGACTCGGGGGAAGGTTCCGATGAGAACCGTGGGTAAACTATAACTCCTGGAAGTGGACCTCCATACGCTACATACCTCAGACACATGCCCGGGGACAGGTTTCAATGAGAACCGGGGTAAAGTATAACTCCTGGAAGTGGACCTCCATTGGGTACATACCTCAGACACATGCCCGGGGACAGGTGCATGAGTCGGGGGAATGTTTCAATGAGAACCGGGGGTAAAGTATAACTCCTGGAAGTGGACCTCCATACGGTAAATATGTCAGACACATGCCCGGGGACAGGTGCTTGACTCGGGGGAAGGTTCCGATGAGAACCGTGGGTAAACTATAACTCCTGGAAGTGGACCTCCATACGCTACATACCTCAGACACATGCCCGGGGACAGGTTTCAATGAGAACCGGGGTAAAGTATAACTCCTGGAAGTGGACCTCCATTGGGTACATACCTCAGACACATGCCCGGGGACAGGTGCATGAGTCGGGGGAATGTTTCAATGAGAACCGGGGGTAAAGTATAACTCCTGGAAGTGGACCTCCATACGGTAAATATGTCAGACACATGCCCGGGGACAGGTGCTTGACTCGGGGGAAGGTTCCGATGAGAACCGTGGGTAAACTATAACTCCTGGAAGTGGACCTCCATACGCTACATACCTCAGACACATGCCCGGGGACAGGTGCATGAGTTGGGGGAAGGTTTCAATGAGAACCGGGGGTAAAGTATAACTCTTGGAAGTGGACCTCCATACGGTACATACCACAGACACATGCCCGGGGACAGGTGCTTGACTCGGCGGAAGGTTCCGATGAGAACCGTGGGTAAAGTATAACTCCTGGAAGTGGACCTCCATACGCTACATACCTCAGACACATGCCCGGGGATAGGTGCTTGACTCGGGGGAAGGTTCCGATGAGAACCGTGGGTAAAGTATAACTCCTGGAAGTGGACGTCCATACGGTACATACCTCAGACACATGCCCGGGGACAGGTGCTTGACTCGGGGGAAGGTTTCAATGAGAACCGGAGGTAAAGTATAACTCCTGGAAGTGGACCTCCATTGGGTACATACCTCAGACACATGCCCGGGGACAGGTTTCAATGAGAACCGGAGGTAAAGTATAACTCCTGGAAGTGGACCTCCATTGGGTACATACCTCAGACACATGCCCGGGGACAGGTGCTTGACTCGGCGGAAGGTTCCGATGAGAACCGTGGGTAAAGTATGACTCCTGGAAGTGGACCTCCATACGCTACATACCTCAGACACATGCCCGGGGATAGGTGCTTGACTCGGGGGAAGGTTCCGATGAGAACCGTGGGTAAAGTATAACTCCTGGAAGTGGACCTCCATAGGGTACATACCTCAGACACATGCCCGGGGACAGGTTTCAATGAGAACCGGAGGTAAAGTATAACTCCTGGAAGTGGACCTCCATACGGTACATACCTCAGACACATGCCCGGGGACAGGTGCTTGACTCGGCGGAAGGTTCCGATGAGAACCGTGGGTAAAGTATAACTCCTGGAAGTGGACCTCCATACGCTTCATACCTCAGACACATGCCCGGGGATAGGTGCTTGACTCGGGGGAAGGTTCCGATGAGAACCGTGGGTAAAGTATAACTCCTGGAAGTGGACCTCCATACGCTACATACCTCAGACACATGCCCGGGGACAGGTGCTTGACTCGGGGGAAGGTTTCAATGAGAACCGGAGGTAAAGTATAACTCCTGGAAGTGGACCTCCATACGGTACATACCTCAGACACATGCCCGGGGACAGGTGCATGAGTTGGGGGAAGGTTTCAATGAGAACCGGGGGTAAAGTATAACTCCTGGAAGTGGACCTCCATACGGTACATACCTCAGACACATGCCCGGGGACAGGTGCTTGACTCGGGGGAAGGTTTCAATGAGAACCGGAGGTAAAGTATAACTCCTGGAAGTGGACCTCCATTGGGTACATACCTCAGACACATGCCCGGGGACAGGTGCTTGACTCGGGGGAAGGTTCCGATGAGAACCGTGGGTAAAGTATAACTCCTGGAAGTGGACCTCCATACGGTACATACCTCAGACACATGCCCGGGGACAGGTGCTTGACTCGGGGGAAGGTTTCAATGAGAACCGGAGGTAAAGTATAACTCCTGGAAGTGGACCTCCATACGGTACATACCTCAGACACATGCCCGGGGACAGGTGCTTGACTCGGCGGAAGGTTCCGATGAGAACCGTGGGTAAACTATAACTCCTGGAAGTGGACCTCCATACGCTACATACCTCAGACACATGCCCGGGGACAGGTGCTTGACTCGGGGGAAGGTTTCAATGAGAACCGGAGGTAAAGTATAACTCCTGGAAGTGGACCTCCATACGGTACATACCTCAGACACATGCCCGGGGACAGGTGCATGAGTTGGGGGAAGGTTTCAATGAGAACCGGGGGTAAAGTATAACTCTTGGAAGTGGACCTCCATACGGTACATACCACAGACACATGCCCGGGGACAGGTGCTTGACTCGGCGGAAGGTTCCGATGAGAACCGTGGGTAAACTATAACTCCTGGAAGTGGACCTCCATACGCTACATACCTCAGACACATGCCCGGGGACAGGTGCTTGACTCGGGGGAAGGTTCCGATGAGAACCGTGGGTAAAGTATAACTCCTGGAAGTGGACCTCCATACGGTACATACCTCAGACACATGCCCGGGGACAGGTGCTTGACTCGGGGGAAGGTTTCAATGAGAACCGGAGGTAAAGTATAACTCCTGGAAGTGGACCTCCATACGGTACATACCTCAGACACATGCCCGGGGACAGGTGCATGAGTTGGGGGAAGGTTTCAATGAGAACCGGGGGTAAAGTATAACTCTTGGAAGTGGACCTCCATACGGTACATACCACAGACACATGCCCGGGGACAGGTGCTTGACTCGGCGGAAGGTTCCGATGAGAACCGTGGGTAAAGTATAACTCCTGGAAGTGGACCTCCATACGCTACATACCTCAGACACATGCCCGGGGATAGGTGCTTGACTCGGGGGAAGGTTCCGATGAGAACCGTGGGTAAAGTATAACTCCTGGAAGTGGACCTCCATACGGTACATACCTCAGACACATGCCCGGGGACAGGTGCTTGACTCGGGGGAAGGTTTCAATGAGAACCGGAGGTAAAGTATAACTCCTGGAAGTGGACCTCCATTGGGTACATACCTCAGACACATGCCCGGGGACAGGTGCTTGACTCTCGGGAAGGTTTCAATGAGAACCGGGGGTAAAGTATAACTCCTGGAAGTGGACCTCCATACGGTAAATATGTCAGACACATGCCCGGGGACAGGTGCTTCACTGGGGGTAATGTTTCAATGAGAACCGGGGGTAAAGTATAACTCCTGGAAGTGGACCTCCATTGGGTACATACCTCAGACACATGCCCGGGGACAGGTGCTTGACTCGGCGGAAGGTTCCGATGAGAACCGTGGGTAAAGTATAACTCCTGGAAGTGGACCTCCATACGGTACATACCTCAGACACATGCCCGGGGACAGGTGCTTGACTCGGGGGAAGGTTTCAATGAGAACCGTGGGTAAAGTATAACTCCTGGAAGTTGACCTCCATACGGTACATACCTCAGACACATGCCCGGGGACAGGTGCTTGACTCGGGGGAAGGTTTCAATGAGAACCGGAGGTAAAGTATAACTCCTGGAAGTGGACCTCCATACGGTACATACCTCAGACACATGCCCGGGGACAGGTGCATGAGTTGGGGGAAGGTTTCAATGAGAACCGGGGGTAAAGTATAACTCTTGGAAGTGGACCTCCATACGGTACATACCACAGACACATGCCCGGGGACAGGTGCTTGACTCGGCGGAAGGTTCCGATGAGAACCGTGGGTAAAGTATAACTCCTGGAAGTGGACCTCCATACGCTACATACCTCAGACACATGCCCGGGGACAGGTGCTTGACTCGGGGGAAGGTTCCGATGAGAACCGTGGGTAAAGTATAACTCCTGGAAGTGGACCTCCATACGGTACATACCTCAGACACATGGCCGGGGACAGGTGCTTGACTCGGGGGAAGGTTTCAATGAGAACCGGAGGTAAAGTATAACTCCTGGAAGTGGACCTCCATACGGTAAATATGTCAGACACATGCCCGGGGACAGGTGCTTCACTGGGGGTAATGTTTCAATGAGAACCGGGGGTAAAGTATAACTCCTGGAAGTGGACCTCCATACGGTAAATATGTCAGACACATGCCCGGGGACAGGTGCTTCACTGGGGGTAAGGTTTCAATGAGAACCGGAGGTAAAGTGTAACTCCTGGAAGTGGACCTCCATAGGGTACATACCTCAGACACATGCCAGGGGACAGTTGCTTGACTCGGGGGAAGGTTCCGATGAGAACCGTGGGTAAAGTGCAACTCCTGGAAGTGGACCTCCATAGGGTACATACCTCAGACACATGCCCCGGGACAGGTGCTTCTATGCCCGCTATGTTTTTAGAGTGAACCGTGGATGTGATCACCTTCCAGGAATAATACTACCATGCGGTAAGTATTTAAGATACATGCCCGGGATATGTGCTTCTATGCTCGCTATGTTTTTAGAGTGAACCGTGGATGTGATCACCTTCCAGGAATAATACTACTATGCGGTAAGTATTTAAGATACATGCCCGGGATATGTGCTTCTATGCTCGCTATGTTTTTAGAGTGAACCGTGGATGTGATCACCTTCCAGGAATAATACCACCATGCGGTAAATACCAAAGACACTTGCCCGGGATATGTGCTTCTATGCCCGCTATGTTTTTAGAGTGAACCGTGGATGTGATCACCTTCCAGGAATAATACTACTATGCGGTAAGTATTTAAGATACATGCCCGGGATATGTGCTTCTATGCTCGCTATGTTTTTAGAGTGAACCGTGGATGTGATCACCTTCCAGGAATAATACCACCATGCGGTAAATACCAAAGACACTTGCCCGGGATATGTGCTTCTATGCCCGCTATGTTTTTAGAGTGAACCGTGGATGTGATCACCTTCCAGGAATAATACCACCATGCGGTAAATACCAAAGACACTTGCCCGGGATATGTGCTTCTATGCCCGCTATGTTTTTAGAGTGAACCGTGGATGTGATCACCTTCCAGGAATAATACTACTATGCGGTAAGTATTTAAGATACATGCCCGGGATATGTGCTTCTATGCTCGCTATGTTTTTAGAGTGAACCGTGGATGTGATCACCTTCCAGGAATAATACCACCATGCGGTAAATACCAAAGACACTTGCCCGGGATATGTGCTTCTATGCCCGCTATGTTTTTAGAGTGAACCGTGGATGTGATCACCTTCCAGGAATAATACTACTATGCGGTAAGTATTTAAGATACATGCCCGGGATATGTGCTTCTATGCTCGCTATGTTTTTAGAGTGAACCGTGGATGTGATCACCTTCCAGGAATAATACCACCATGCGGTAAATACCAAAGACACTTGCCCGGGATATGTGCTTCTATGCCCGCTATGTTTTTAGAGTGAACCGTGGATGTGATCACCTTCCAGGAATCATACTACTATGCGGTAAGTATTTAAGATACATGCCCGGGATATGTGCTTCTATGCTCGCTATGTTTTTAGAGTGAACCGTGGATGTGATCACCTTCCAGGAATAATACCACCATGCGGTAAATACCAAAGACACTTGCCCGGGATATGTGCTTCTATGCCCGCTATGTTTTTAGAGTGAACCGTGGATGTGATCACCTTCCAGGAATAATACCACCAAGCGGTAAATACCAAAGACACTTGTCCGGGATATGTGCTACTCTACCCGGTATGTTTAAGAGCTAAAGGTCTGTATGGTCACCTTCCAGGAATTTAACCTCTATGGTAATGAATGAAACATTATTGTTTAAACAGTCTTTTATTCACAGAATAATATAAATGAAATTAAATACAAATAAATTCCAAATAAAATACAACAAGACTTTATTCATTATTACACTATTACACACATTATTCAGGCATCAATAAAGTCACTTGACTGGGACGACGACGTCCCGGAAGATGACGAGGAGGTGGAGGAGTCCGAGTCCGACTCTGAGTCAGTCAGCGTCCTAATTCTGGAAGGCCCAGGTTGTGGTTGTGGCTCTGGCTCTGGCTCTACCTCCGACTCTACCTCCATCGCCTCGTCCGGAGCCTGGCTCTCCTCCTCCCGCATTGCCTGGCTCTGCTCCGCCGCCCCTGCCTGGCTCTCCTCTTTATGATGATTTTAGAAGAAATGAATTTGGGTTAGGGCTAGCAAACAAGAATGTGCATTGGCTACAGAGCTATCATTACATATTGAAAGGCTCACCCGTATTTGTTACAGGATCCGCCCAGTCCAGGAGGCCGCGCAGGATGGAGAGCCGGACCTTCATAACCTCCTTGGGGGTCCTCTCCCCCATGACATAAAACCTCTTGGCGGTTTTCGGGTCATGGCACATGCTGTTGTTCACGAGGAGGGTGTCCTCCGGGGAGAGCATTCTGTCTGCCTGTAGGAGAGTAGGTGAACATTTTATCATTTTATGCATATCACGGTACATTATAGCCTCACGTCGTTATTCCGGAATAGACACTATTGATAAGACTGACATACCATTGTTGCCACGGCCGTGCGGATGTCCCGCAGCGTGGGGGCCCCTGGCAGCCCAATGTCGGTCCAGCTGCGGGTGAAGTAGTCCCCCAGCTTGTACATCTCCGCCCCGGCCCGGTTGAAGAAAATGGTGTCTGGCTTCATGTGGAAGCCGGGGAGGAATTTGCGAAGTTTCGCAAACCGGAGGATCTGGAACATGTCAATTTCGGAAATCCCGACCATGGCCGGCCCGAACGCCCCGACGGTCTTGTGATCCACGACCTGGGAAAGTAAGAAGCAGAAGAAATGTTACTGTAAAGCAAGTTACGGTAGATCGACTTCCAGGAATCGGACCTCCATGCTGTAAGTACCAAAGACACACGCCCGGGATAGGTGCATGACTTGGGGGAAAGTTTCGATGAGAACCGGGGGCAAAGTCTCATTCCAGGAGTTTGACCCCCATGCAAAGTCACATTCTAGGAATTAGACCCCCATGCGATACTTACCAGAAACACATGCCGAGAACAGTCGCCTGACTGAGGACAAAGATTGTGAGTGAACAGTGGGTAAGTTCAAGTTCCGGAAAAGGGACTATGGATTCCAGGTATTGTACTTCACGAAACTGTCATCATTAATAACCAAACAAACTCACCCTGATTGTGTACGTCTTGCCGTACAGCTGGGCCTGCCGGACCTCCGCTTCCTTCATCGAAAGGAACACGCCCTTCCGGTGGCCCGTCGTCACCGCCATCGTGCCGACCAGCATCCCCACCACCGCGCCCAGCTTGGCGGAGCTCTTTGCATCCCCCTTCAAGGCCCTCATGGCCTTCGGGAGTCTCTTCCTGGCCGCCCTCAGGTAAGCCAGGATTTGGCCGGGGGTCACCAGAGAATCTTTAGGAAAAAAAACACGACATAAATAACACAGTGACAACAGAATTTAAGAGTATCAACCATTCTAACCTACATTGGAACACACCTGATTTTCTCCGTTTGTATTCCAACCTTTGGACTACAACCTGCGCACCCAACCCCTTTTTCCACCCCCGCAGCCTCTCCAGAATCGAGCCGATGATTTTGCCCGTTATGCGAACCTGAGGTATGGAGGAGGCCATGATAAACCTCAGGAACGCTTCTATGTCGATAAGGACATGTTTCTGGCTCGTGGGCTTCAATTTGGTCCTCAGGTGATTTAGGTACCTGATGGTCGAAACAATGGAAGTCATGAGCTCCGCAAATATGGAAATGAATTCCATCACTTGGTTTTGGAGAGGACAAAGCAGAGCTACATACCCATTGAGTTTGACCGTGTTGTTAAGAAAAAGTAGGCTCTTATTTATGTCCGTGCCCCCGACGGACATGTAAAGCAGGAACTTCTTAGCATAAGATATTCGCTGCTTTACGTTTTTCTTGGCTTTCGCGGTCTGGTTAGGCCCCAAGAGGTTCGCCTCAAAGGAGTCCAAGAGAAAGTCTAAAAACAAAAGAAAAGAAAAGAAAATTCCGGAAAAACAACGTCAGATTCCTGGCAGAGTATGCATTTGTCCAGGAATTGAACAAGTTCATATTACGGACAAACATCATCTGATTCCAGGAATTCAACTCACCCAGGTTGGGGCTGAGACTGCCGGACTTGGAGGAGGAGGAGGGACCAGGCAGGGGAGTGGATGCTGCTGCGGGTGGGGATGAGAGTACGTGGGGAGGAGGAACCTCTGGACTGGCGGGAGGAGGTGGAAGAGGAGACCCTGGGCTGGCAGGAGGAGAAGGCGGAGACCCTGGGCTGGCAGGAGGAGGAGGAGGCGGAGGAGACTCTGAGCTGTTGGGACCGGCGGGAGGAGGAGGTGCTGGACCGGCGGGACGAGTAGGAGACACCGGAGAGGGAGAAGGAGGTGCAGGCGCTCTTGGAGGAGGGAGACGGGTCAGGTTTTTAACGAGAACCTGCAGCATGTCCATCTCCCCCACAAGCGACACTATGACCTCCTTTGCCCTCTCCAGGCGTCTCACTACTTCATCCACCGATGGAGACGCCGGGGTGTGCGTCGGTGGAGCCGCCGCCGGCGGTGTCGGCGAGGCCGGCGGGGGTGGTGTCGGCGGGGCCGGCGGGGGTGGTGTCGGCGTGGCCGCCGGGGGTGGTGTCGGTGGGGCCGCCTGGGTTGGTGTCGGCGGGTCCGCCATCTCACTCAGGCTGTCATTTATAGCCCGACGTTTGGCTTTTTCCAACAGCGCCGACAAGCGCTTCCCCTGTGGGTTGAGCATTACATTATTGAAAGAAAATGGAAGAAAGAACACAGGTTATGTTTTTCACCGATTTGTATCGTACCGGGCTGTGGCCATGGGTCGCGATGAGGTGCTTATCCAGCCGGACGTATGCTGTCCGGCCCTGGCACCCCTTGATGGGGCACCGGAGCTTCCCTCCGTATCTGAGCGACCTCTGGCTGATTATTAGCCGGCGCTGGACAGAATCCTGGACCCCGTGTTTCTCGCGGATGTGCCGGGAGAGGCTGGCGAATCGGTGGCCGCATTCGGGGCACTTTTTCTTCTTTTGTTCCTAAGGTAGAGAAATGAAATTAATATTCCGGAAAAAATACGTCTAATTCCAGGAATTTAACACGTTGAAAACAACAAACGTCGCTAGATTGTGACTAACAGATTTGGCGATAACCCAAACCTTTTATACCCTTGTAAAAAAAAAAAAAAGCCACTCCCCTCATTAATTATGCATCAGCAAGGTGATATTCCGGGAAAATTACGTATGATTCCAGGAATTAAACCCGATAAAAGCAATGCCTTTACATTAAGTATAATTTCCGGAAGTGGACCACCGTACGGTAAATATCTCAGACACATGCCCGGGGACAGGTGCTTGAGTCGGGGGAAGGTTTCAATGAGAACCGGGGGTAAAGTATAACTCCTGGAAGTGGACCTCCATAGGGTACATACCTCAGACACATGCCCGGGGACAGAAAATACGTCTAATTCCAGGAATTTAAAACGTTGAAAACAACAAATAATTCAAACCATTAAAAAGTATTCCTAAGTTCCAGAAAAAATACGTCCGATTCCAGGAATTAAAATTGTACCTGAGAGAAAGGGTTTTGTGTCTTACCTTCATCGTCGCTAGATTGTGACTAACAGATTTAGCGATAACCCAAACCTTTTATACCCTTGTAAAAAAAAAAAAAAGCCACTCCCCTCATTAATTATGCATCAGCAAGGTGATATTCCGGGAAAATTACGTATGATTCCAGGAATTAAACCCGATAAAAGCAATGCCTTTACATTAAGTATAATTTCCGGAAGTGGACCACCGTACGGTAAATATCTCAGACACATGCCCGGGGACAGGTGCTTGAGTCGGGGGAAGGTTTCAATGAGAACCGTGGGTAAAGTATAACTCCTGGAAGTGGACCTCCGTACGGGACATACCTCAGACACATGCCCGGGGACAGGTTCTTGACTCGGGGCAAGGTTGAGATGAGAACCAAGGGTAAAGTATAACTCCTGGAAGTGGACCTCCATAGGGTGCATGCCTCAGACACATGCCCGGGGACAGTTGCTTGAGTCGGGGGAAGGTTGAGATGAGAACCAAGGGTAAAGTATAACTCCTGGAAGTGGACCTCCATAGGGTACATACCTCAGACACATGCCCGGGGACAGTTGCTTGAGTCGGGGGAAGGTTGAGATGAGAACCAAGGGTAAAGTATAACTCCTGGAAGTGGACCTCCATACGGTACATACCTCAGACACATGCTCGGGGACAGGTGCTTGAGTCGGGGGAAGGTTTCAATGAGAACCAAGGGTAAAGTATAACTCCTGGAAGTGGACCACTATACGGTAAATATCTCAGACACATGCCAGGCATCGATGCTTGAGTCGGGAGAAGGTTTCAATGAGAACCGTGGGTAAAGTATAACTCCTGGAAGTGGACCTCCATACGGGACATACCTCAGACACATGCCCGGGGACAGGTTCTTGACTCGGGGCAAGGTTGAGATGAGAACCAAGGGTAAAGTATAACTCCTGGAAGTGGACCTCCATAGGGTGCATACCTCAGACACATGCCCGGGGACAGTTGCTTGAGTCGGGGGAAGGTTGAGATGAGAACCAAGGGTAAAGTATAACTCCTGGAAGTGGACCTCCATACGGTACATACCTCAGACACCTGCGCGGGGACAGGTGCTTGAGTCGGGGGAAGGTTTCAATGAGAACCAAGGGTAAAGTATAACTCCTGGAAGTGGACCACTATACGGTAAATATCTCAGACACATGCCAGGCATCGATGCTTGAGTCGGGAGAAGGTTTCAATGAGAACCATGGGTAAAGTATAACTCCTGGAAGTGGACCTCCATAGGGTACATACCTCAGACACATGCCCGGGGACAGTTGCTTGAGTCGGGGGAAGGTTGAGATGAGAACCAAGGGTAAAGTATAACTCCTGGAAGTGGACCTCCATACGGTACATACCTCAGACACATGCCCGGGGACAGGTGCTTGAGTCGGGGGAAGGTTTCAATGAGAACCAAGGGTAAAGTATAACTCCTGGAAGTGGACCACTATACGGTAAATATCTCAGACACATGCCAGGCATCGATGCTTGAGTCGGGAGAAGGTTTCAATGAGAACCGTGGGTAAAGTATAACTCCTGGAAGTGGACCTCCATACGGGACATACCTCAGACACATGCCCGGGGACAGGTTCTTGACTCGGGGCAAGGTTGAGATGAGAACCAAGGGTAAAGTATAACTCCTGGAAGTGGACCTCCATAGGGTGCATACCTCAGACACATGCCCGGGGACAGTTGCTTGAGTCGGGGGAAGGTTGAGATGAGAACCAAGGGTAAAGTATAACTCCTGGAAGTGGACCTCCATACGGTACATACCTCAGACACCTGCCCGGGGACAGGTGCTTGAGTCGGGGGAAGGTTTCAATGAGAACCAAGGGTAAAGTATAACTCCTGGAAGTGGACCACTATACGGTACATACCTCAGACACCTGCCCGGGGACAGGTGCTTGAGTCGGGGGAAGGTTTCAATGAGAACCAAGGGTAAAGTATAACTCCTGGAAGTGGACCACTATACGGTAAATATCTCAGACACATGCCAGGCATCGATGCTTGAGTCGGGAGAAGGTTTCAATGAGAACCATGGGTAAAGTATAACTCCTGGAAGTGGACCTCCATACGGGACATACCTCAGACACATGCCCGGGGACAGGTGCTTGACTCGGGGGAAGGTTGAGATGAGAACCGGAGGTAAAGTATAACTCCTGGAAGTGGACCTCCATTGGGTACATACCTCAGACACATGCCCGGGGACAGGTGCATGAGTCGGGGGAAGGTTTCAATGAGAACCGGGGGTAAAGTATAACTCCTGGAAGTTGACCACCATACGGAAAATATCTAAGATACATGCCGGGGATAGGTGTTTCTATGCCCGCTATGTTTTTAGAGTGAACCGTGGATGTGATCACCTTCCAGGAATAATACCACCATGCGGTAAGTATCTAAGATACATGCCTGGGATATGTGCTTCTATGCCCGCTATGTTTTTAGAGTGAACCGTGGATGTGATCACCTTCCAGGAATAATACCACCATGCGGTAAATACCAAAGACACTTGCCCGGGATATGTGCTTCTATGCCCGCTATGTTTTTAGAGTGAACCGTGGATGTGATCACCTTCCAGGAATAATACCACCATGCAGTATCTACGTCAGACACATGCCGGGGATAGGTGCTTCTATGCCCGCTATGTTTTTAGAGTGAACTGTGGATGTGATCACCTTCCAGGAATAATACCACCATGCGGTAAGTATCTAAGATACATGCCTGGGATATGTGCTTCTATGCCCGCTATGTTTTTAGAGTGAACCGTGGATGTGATCACCTTCCAGGAATAATACCACCATGCGGTAAATACCAAAGACACTTGCCCGGGATATGTGCTTCTATGCCCGCTATGTTTTTAGAGTGAACCGTGGATGTGATCACCTTCCAGGAATAATACCACCATGCAGTATCTACATCAGACACATGCCGGGGATAGGTGCTTCTATGCCCGCTATGTTTTTAGAGTGAACTGTGGATGTGATCACCTTCCAGGAATAATACCACCATGCGGTAAGTATCTAAGATACATGCCTGGGATATGTGCTTCTATGCCCGCTATGTTTTTAGAGTGAACCGTGGATGTGATCACCTTCCAGGAATAATACCACCATGCGGTAAATACCAAAGACACTTGCCCGGGATATGTGCTTCTATGCCCGCTATGTTTTTAGAGTGAACCGTGGATGTGATCACCTTCCAGGAATAATACCACCATGCGGTAAGTATCTAAGATACATGCCTGGGATATGTGCTTCTATGCCCGCTATGTTTTTAGAGTGAACCGTGGATGTGATCACCTTCCAGGAATAATACCACCATGCGGTAAATACCAAAGACACTTGCCCGGGATATGTGCTTCTATGCCCGCTATGTTTTTAGAGTGAACCGTGGATGTGATCACCTTCCAGGAATAATACCACCATGCGGTAAGTATCTAAGATACATGCCTGGGATATGTGCTTCTATGCCCGCTATGTTTTTAGAGTGAACCGTGGATGTGATCACCTTCCAGGAATAATACCACCATGCAGTATCTACGTCAGACACATGCCGGGGATAGGTGCTTCTATGCCCGCTATGTTTTTAGAGTGAACTGTGGATGTGATCACCTTCCAGGAATAATACCACCATGCGGTAAGTATCTAAGATAAATGCCTGGGATATGTGCTTCTATGCCCGCTATGTTTTTAGAGTGAACCGTGGATGTGATCACCTTCCAGGAATAATACCACCATGCGGTAAATACCAAAGACACTTGCCCGGGATATGTGCTTCTATGCCCGCTATGTTTTACAGTGGACCGGGGGTATGATAAACTTCCAGGAATTAGACCTCTATGCGGTAAGTACAAAAGACACGCCTCAGAAAGTTATCATAATTATCATTACATTTTTTATTTACACACATATATACACACTCACATGACTCTTTATAACACAGATTTCTCTTCCACAATTGTGGGGTAAGGGCTAGGCTTCCTTTTACGGCGATGTCTCGGGGGACTTGCATCCTCCACGATCTCGTTGGGAATGTCTTTTGGTTTTCTCCGTAGGTGCTTCACGAGGAGGTAGATGCCGGCAGAGATGACCCCAATGGCGGCCAGGCTCCCCGCCGCAGGCCCTACGATCATTACTATCGCTGGAGGTTGGGTTAAGTCCAATTCCAGGAAGCAGAGATCCATACCAACTCTATTCATGGCGGTACATTTGTAAATCCCTCCGTCTTCCGCACTGGCATCCAAGATGGTGAGTGTGCCCGCCGTTGCGTCCATCACCGCGGAGGTTGGTAGCAGTTCCCATGGTGGCTCTCGTCCCCAGTGGTACCAGACAGGTGGCGCACCTTCTTGAGTTCCACAATGTAGCACTTTGGTTTTTCCAACCACTCCAGCCCCCTCGGTGGAATAACAACTGGCCCCGGATGGCGGTATGAGCACCCGGACGACTGTCATCACGCTCCGGATGCCCGGAGCCTTCTTGACCTGGCAATAGTAGATGCCTGAGTCCGAGGGAGTCAGCAGCGTAAGCTGTATGTTGCCATCTCCTCTCCCGGGGTCCGCCGAATGGAAGTAGACTCTGCCGGTTAGTGCTTCGTAGTAGCCGTCGTAGATCTGGCCGGCCGCATACATGAGCACCACTTCTTTGTCCAACGGGTGGCGGACGGACTTGACGGACCATTCGATCTCCAAAGGCCCGGTGTCCTCGGGGGCAGTGGTGAACTGGCAGTCCAGCGTCACACTGTCCCCCACAGCCATCTCCAAAACCCGGTTGGGTTTGGTGCTTATTTCCAGTCCTGTGACCATTAGCGCTGTGAAAACCCAGTGGACGACAAGCCGAAACATACCGCTGCCTGTCTGACGGAAGAAATGGCCTCTCATCTGTAGGCAGGTATATTTATAACCTTGCATGGTCGTAAGTGTAGAATTCATCCGATTGGTTGACGGCCAAATTTCGTCACTTCCTGTTGGTGACGAAATTGACCGTCAACCAATCAGTGGTGGCTAAAGCAGGAATTGACGCAATTGGTTGAATTCCTGGAAATGCTCAAGGTTGAATTCATGGAAGTGGACCTCCATACGGTACATACCTCAGACACATGCCCGGGGACAGGTGCTTCACTAGGGGGAAGGTTCCGATGAGAACCGGGGGTAAAGTACAATTTCTGGAAGTTGACCACCATACGGTAAATATGTCAGACACATGCCCGGGGACAGGTGCTTGACTCTGGGGAAGGTTTCAATGAGAACCGGAGGTAAAGTATAACTCCTGGAAGTGGACCTCCATACGGTAAATATGTCAGACACATGCCCGGGGACAGGTGCTTGACTCGGCGGAAGGTTCCGATGAGAACCGTGGGTAAAGTATAACTCCTGGAAGTGGACCTCCATAGGGTACATACCTCAGACACATGCCCGGGGACAGGTTTCGATGAGAACCGGGGGTAAAGTATAACTCCTGGAAGTGGACCTCCATTGGGTACATACCTCAGACACATGCCCGGGGACAGGTTTATGAGTCGGGGGAAGGTTTCAATGAGAACCGGGGGTAAAGTATAACTCCTGGAAGTGGACCTCCATACGGTAAATATGTCAGACACATGCCCGGGGACAGGAGCTTCACTGGGGGTAAGGCTTCAATGAGAACCGGGGGTAAACTGTAACTCCTGGAAGTGGACCTCCATACGGTAAATATGTCAGACACATGCCCGGGGACAGGTGCTTGACTCTGGGGAAGGTTTCAATGAGAACCGGAGGTAAAGTATAACTCCTGGAAGTGGACCTCCATACGGTACATACCTCAGACACATGCCCGGGGACAGGTGCTTGAGTCGGGGGAAGGTTCAATGAGAACCAAGGGTAAAGTATAACTCCTGGAAGTGGACCACTATACGGTAAATATCTCAGACACATGCCAGGCATCGATGCTTGAGTCGGGAGAAGGTTTAAATGAGAACCATGGGTAAAGTATAACTCCTGGAAGTGGACCTCCATAGGGTACATACCTCAGACACATGCCCGGGGACAGTTGCTTGAGTCGGGGGAAGGTTGAGATGAGAACCAAGGGTAAAGTATAACTCCTGGAAGTGGACCTCCATACGGTACATACCTCAGACACATGCCCGGGGACAGGTGCTTGAGTCGGGGGAAGGTTCAATGATAACCAAGGGTAAAGTATAACTCCTGGAAGTGGACCACTATACGGTAAATATCTCAGACACATGCTAGGCATCGATGCTTGAGTCGGGAGAAGGTTTCAATGAGAACCATGGGTAAAGTATAACTCCTGGAAGTGGACCTCCATACGGGACATACCTCAGACACATGCCCGGGGACAGGTTCTTGACTCAGGGCAAGGTTGAGATGAGAACCAAGGGTAAAGTATAACTCCTGGAAGCGGACCTTCATAGGGTACATACCTCAGACACATGCCCGGGGACAGGGGCTTGAGTCGGGGGAAGGTTGAAATGATAACCAAGGGTAAAGTATAACTCCTGGAAGTGGACCACTATACGGTAAATATCTCAGACACATGCCAGGCATCGATGCTTGAGTCGGGAGAAGGTTTCAATGAGAACCATGGGTAAAGTATAACTGCTGGAAGTGGACCTCCATACGGTACATACCTCAGACACGTGCCCGGGGACAGGTGCATGAATCAGGGGAAGGTTTCAATGAGAACCGGGTGTAAAGTATAACTCCTGGAAATATACCGAACTGTTGTATTTGAATTCCAACTTACCTACGCAAGTAGGTCAAAATCGAAATTTAGCGGTAAAATTATTTGATGGTCTCTTGCTGCCATCTAGTGGTAGAAAAACGTCAACGCAGAAGTGAGGTTTGAAAAAAATCATTATTTGTTGATAAAATTGCAATTTAACGACATTAAAACACTTTGTTAATTATCTTTGAGGTGCGAGACATGCATTTTGGTGATTTTCACACATTTTTATCATTTAATGTGACTTTTATGAGCCTTTTAAACAAATTCCATAATATGAACGTCCACAATATGGAAATTCCACATGGAAAATTTCCTAACTTCCAGCTAGCAGGTTCTAATTAGGGTTAGGGTTAGGGTTAGGGTTAGGGGTTAGGGTTAGGGTTAGGGTTAGGGGTTAGGGGTTAGGGTTAGGGTTAGACTCCCGCGGCTAGTTTCCAGGAATTGGGGCCGATATTGTGGAACCGAATCCAATGATTGTGTATGGGGAATTAGCTCGTGGGCAACGGGTCGGCTAATGCGCTATCCCGCACTCCATTCATTTCCAATGGCGAGGTACTAAATCTCGTATGCTAACATAGTGCTTCCACGATTGCGACCAAAAAAGTAAAATAATGACATGGGAAAAATATGACAGATACTTCTGAATTAGGAGATCTCAAAAATGTCGTTTTGGATGAATTAAAATCCTTTTTTGTATTTATTTTACACGTTCAAAAAACACTTGACGCAATCTACTGAACGGCCACAAGGTGTCGCTGTTTCTATCTGTTTGACTTCCTGGAGTTGGGCCTAACCAAAGTACCCTTTCCGGAATTGGACTTCCATGCGGTAAGTATCTAAGAAGCGTGCCCGGGATAGGTGCTTCTCTGCCCGCTATGTTTTAGAGTGAACCGGGGATATGATCACCTTCCAAGAAGATGACCACCATGCGGTATCTACCTCAGACACATGCCCGGGGACAGGTGCTTGAGTCGGGGGAAGGTTCCGATGAGAACCGTGGGTAAAGTATAACTCCTGGAAGTGGATCTCCATACGGTACTTACCTCAGACACATGCCCGGGGACAGGTGCTTGACTCGGGGGAAGGTTTCAATGAGAACCGGAGGTAAAGTATAACTCCTGGAAGTGGACCTCCATACGGTACTTACCTCAGACACATGCCCAGGGACAGGTGCTTGAGTCCGGGAAAGGTTGAGATGAGAACCGGGGGTAAAGTGTAACTCCTGGAAGTGGACCTCCATACGGGACATACCTCAGACACATGCCCGGGGACAGGTGCTTGAGTCGGGGGAAGGTTGAGATGAGAACCGGGGGTAAAGTGTAACTCCTGGAAGTGGACCTCCATACGGTACTTACCTCAGACACATGCCCGGGGACAGGTGCTTGACTTGGGGGAAGGTTTCAATGAGAACCGGAGGTAAAGTATAACTCCTGGAAGTGGACCTCCATGCGGTACTTACCTCAGACACATGCCCGGGGACAGGTGCTTGACTCGGGGGAAGGTTTCAATGAGAACCGGAGGTAAAGTATAACTCCTGGAAGTGGATCTCCATACGGTACTTACCTCAGACACATGCCCGGGGACAGGTGCTTGACTCGGGGGAAGGTTTCAATGAGAACCGGAGGTAAAGTATAACTCCTGGAAGTGGACCTCCATACGGTACTTACCTCAGACACATGCCCAGGGACAGGTGCTTGAGTCCGGGGAAGGTTGAGATGAGAACCGTGGGTAAAGTGTAACTCCTGGAAGTGGACCTCCATACGGGACATACCTCAGACACATGCCCGGGGACAGGTGCTTGAGTCGGGGGAAGGTTGAGATGAGAACCGGGGGTAAAGTATAACTCCTGGAAGTGGACCTCCATACGCTACATACATACATACCTCAGACACATGCCCGGGGACAGGTGCTTGACTCGGGGGAAGGTTTCAATGAGAACCGGAGGTAAAGTATAACTCCTGGAAGTGGACCTCCATACGGTACTTACCTCAGACACATGCCCGGGGACAGGTGCTTGACTCGGGGGAAGGTTTCAATGAGAACCGGAGGTAAAGTATAACTCCTGGAAGTGGACCTCCATACGGTACTTACCTCAGACACATGCCCAGGGACAGGTGCTTGAGTCGGGGGAAGGTTGAGATGAGAACCAAGGGTATAGTGTAACTCCTGGAAGTGGACCTCCATACGGTACATACCTCAGGCACATGCCCAGGGACAGGTGCTTGAGTCCGGGGAAGGTTGAGATGAGAACCAAGGGTAAAGTGTAACTCCTGGAAGTGGACCTCCATACGGGACATACCTCAGACACATGCCCGGGGACAGGTGCTTGAGTCGGGGGAAGGTTTCAATGAGAACCGGAGGTAAAGTATAACTCCTGGAAGTGGACCTCCATACGCTACATACATACATACCTCAGACACATGCCCGGGGACAGGTGCTTGACTCGGGGGAAGGTTTCAATGAGAACCGGGGGTAAAGTATAACTCCTGGAAGTGGACCTCTATACGGTACATACCTCAGACACATGCCGGGGATAGGTGCTTCTATGCCTGCTATGTTTTAGACTGAACCGGGGATATGATCACCTTCCAGGAATTGGACCATGACCGTGTTGAAATTGTGGAATCACACCGATTGGTTCATGGCCAATTGCGTCACTTAAAGGAAGTGACGCAATTGGCCGTCGACCAATCGGTGGTCGCTAACGCTGGAAGTGGGCGTCAACCAATCGTGGTTGCTACATGTGTGCACGGCACACATGCTCAGTTGATTTGGGACTTCGATGTTGCGAGGTGCTCACGGGAAAGTTTCTAAGGTAGGTTTTGTGGAAGTCTTGTTCTTGTCTTGTCATATATATATATATATCATGTAATATAGAGTTTGTTTGTCCTTCGTTCCAGGTTAGCGATGCCACCACCTGCGCTATGGACAACGAGGGATGTGGAGATGCATCGGATGAATGTACAGAATTCGAGCAACTTACCCCAGGCCAGAGAACAAAGGCAAGTGTAATTTTAAAGATTTAAAGACGCCAGGTCTACTTCCAGGAAAGTTACAAAAAAATTCCTTAAAGACAACGTTCAATTCTTGGAATTATACGTTCATCAATGTAACCCTAACCTGTAGCTAAGTGATACGTTTTTTTTAATAGATTGAGATGCGCTTGCCACTTGCCAGGAGAGAACAGCCTTCTCATCGTCCTTGTGGTCATGTCTCTTCTTGGAATCGTGTACACAGTCATCATTACATGTCTCTATTTTTTTAAACATTTTGAAAATAAACCGTGAATCAAAGAAATGCTTTTCTGAGTCTTATTGGACTGGAGTAGAATATATGGAAGTGTATGTTGAAATTGTGGAACTAAGGGCTGATTCCTGGAAGTCGATTTGGAAATGCATTCATCCTCCCACCGTGGCGCCACAGACATATGCCCAGGGCCGTTGCCTGAAATAGGGCAAGTAGCATTCATCCATGTCGATATTGTGGAAGTGATGATCCATGGCCATGTCTTACGTTTGGTATGTTGTTGTTGTTGTTCTATAGTTGGACTTGTCTGCAAGTGATGAGGAGGAACGCCTGGAACGACGGCTCTCCAAGGAGCACCACATGGACTTGGTGAGTAGAATTCCTGGAATGTGGTGGTTCAGTCAGTGTAATATACGGAATGCAATACTTAACCCAAAATATAACACACTCTTTCCATAGGATTGTCATACCGTTGTACCGGTCTCCCCGTCTGGGAAGAGGAAAAAGAGGAAGAAGCTAAAGTTCCGTCGCAATAAGGCCAAGGTGACTGAGAGGGATGACGGATCTACCCCCGAAGAAGTCGCACTTCCGGAAAGAATACCCACTGATGGTCGAAGAAGAGTACTGCACTTCAGCCCCAAATTCCTTGCGATGCTCGAGCTGCTTTTCCAGAAAGAAATCGAGACCAAACTCATCACGAGAAGGCGAATTAGACAGGTCCTGGCCTCTAACCCAGCAATCCTCCGGATTTGCAGCAAACTGCATTTATCTGTTGAGAATTTGAGAAATCGTATCAGAATGATGATAAGAAATGATGGCTCTACTTATATGTGATGTATCATGTTGTATACAAGTGTATTATATTGTATTTGGAGAAAATAATGTAAATAAAGGCTCAAGGTTGAATTCCTGAAAATGAACCTCCATGCGGTACATATGTCAGACACATGCCCGGGGACAGGTGCTTCACTGGGGGGGACGGTTCCGATGAGAACCGGGGGTAAAGTATAATTTCTGGAAGTTGACCACCATACGGTAACAACGTCAGACACATGCCCGGGGACAGGTGCTTCACTGGGGGGGAAGGTTCCGATGAGAACCGGGGGTAAAGTATAATTTCTGGAAGTTGACCACCATACGGTAACAACGTCAGACACATGCCCGGGGACAGGTGCTTCACTGGGGGGGAAGGTTCCGATGAGAACCGGGGGTAAAGTATAATTTCTGGAAGTTGACCACCATACGGTAACAACGTCAGACACATGCCCGGGGACAGGTGCTTCACTAGGGGGAAGGTTCCGATGAGAACCGGGGGTAAAGTACAATTTCTGGAAGTTGACCACCATACGGTAAATATGTCAGACACATGCCCGGGGACAGGTGCATGAGTCGGGGGAAGGTTTCAATGAGAACCGGGGGTAAATTATAACTCCTGGAAGTGGACCTCCATACGGTACATACCTCAGACACATGCCCGGGGACATGTGCTTGACTCGGGGGAAGGTTTCAATGAGAACCGACGGTAAAGTATAACTCCTGGAAGTGGACCTCCATAGGGTACATACCTCAGACACATGCCCGGGGACAGGTGCTTGACTCGGCGGAAGGTTCCGATGAGAACCGTGGGTAAAGTGTAACTCCCGGAAGTGGACCTCCATATGGTAAATATGTCAGACACATGCCCGGGGACAGGTGCTTCACTGGGGGGGAAGGTTCCGATGAGAACCGGGGGTAAAGTATAATTTCTGGAAGTTGACCACCATACGGTAACAACGTCAGACACATGCCCGGGGACAGGTGCTTCACTAGGGGGAAGGTTCCGATGAGAACCGGGGGTAAAGTACAATTTCTGGAAGTTGACCACCATACGGTAAATATGTCAGACACATGCCCGGGGACAGGTGCATGAGTCGGGGGAAGGTTTCAATGAGAACCGGGGGTAAATTATAACTCCTGGAAGTGGACCTCCATACGGTACATACCTCAGACACATGCCCGGGGACATGTGCTTGACTCGGGGGAAGGTTTCAATGAGAACCGACGGTAAAGTATAACTCCTGGAAGTGGACCTCCATAGGGTACATACCTCAGACACATGCCCGGGGACAGGTGCTTGACTCGGCGGAAGGTTCCGATGAGAACCGTGGGTAAAGTGTAACTCCCGGAAGTGGACCTCCATATGGTAAATATGTCAGACACATGCCCGGGGACAGGTGCTTCACTGGGGGGGAAGGTTCCGATGAGAACCGGGGGTAAAGTATAATTTCTGGAAGTTGACCACCATACGGTAACAACGTCAGACACATGCCCGGGGACAGGTGCTTCACTAGGGGGAAGGTTCCGATGAGAACCGGGGGTAAAGTACAATTTCTGGAAGTTGACCACCATACGGTAAATATGTCAGACACATGCCCGGGGACAGGTGCATGAGTCGGGGGAAGGTTTCAATGAGAACCGGGGGTAAATTATAACTCCTGGAAGTGGACCTCCATACGGTACATACCTCAGACACATGCCCGGGGACATGTGCTTGACTCGGGGGAAGGTTTCAATGAGAACCGACGGTAAAGTATAACTCCTGGAAGTGGACCTCCATAGGGTACATACCTCAGACACATGCCCGGGGACAGGTGCTTGACTCGGCGGAAGGTTCCGATGAGAACCGTGGGTAAAGTGTAACTCCCGGAAGTGGACTTCCATATGGTAAATATGTCAGACACATGCCCGGGGACAGGTGCTTCACTGGGGGGGAAGGTTCCGATGAGAACCGGGGGTAAAGTATAATTTCTGGAAGTTGACCACCATACGGTAACAACGTCAGACACATGCCCGGGGACAGGTGCTTCACTGGGGGGGAAGGTTCCGATGAGAACCGGGGGTAAAGTATAATTTCTGGAAGTTGACCACCATGCGGTAACAACGTCAGACACATGCCCGGGGACAGGTGCTTCACTGGGGGGGAAGGTTCCGATGAGAACCGGGGGTAAAGTATAATTTCTGGAAGTTGACCACCATACGGTAACAACGTCAGACACATGCCCGGGGACAGGTGCTTCACTAGGGGGAAGGTTCCGATGAGAACCGGGGGTAAAGTACAATTTCTGGAAGTTGACCACCATACGGTAAATATGTCAGACACATGCCCGGGGACAGGTGCATGAGTCGGGGGAAGGTTTCAATGAGAACCGGGGGTAAATTATAACTCCTGGAAGTGGACCTCCATACGGTACATACCTCAGACACATGCCCGGGGACATGTGCTTGACTCGGGGGAAGGTTTCAATGAGAACCGACGGTAAAGTATAACTCCTGGAAGTGGACCTCCATAGGGTACATACCTCAGACACATGCCCGGGGACAGGTGCTTGACTCGGCGGAAGGTTCCGATGAGAACCGTGGGTAAAGTGTAACTCCCGGAAGTGGACCTCCATATGGTAAATATGTCAGACACATGCCCGGGGACAGGTGCTTCACTGGGGGGGAAGGTTCCGATGTGAACTGGTGGTAAAGTATAATTTCCGGAAGTGGACATCCATGCGGTCTCTGTCAGTCCTCCAGATAACCATCCGAACATGTTCACCATCCGACCCTGCGTACCCACACTTAAGCCCCCCCCCGGTTATATTCCGGAAATTCAACCCCGCAGGAAACTCGTGCCCCTGGTACTCCGTTTAAGTCTTCGTGCCCCTGGTACTCTATGCTGGATTCCTGGAAGCCCACGGTGGACTTCCAGGAATCCAGCATAGAGTACCAGGGGCACGAAGACTTAAACGGAGTACCAGGGGCACGAACTTCCTGGGCGGTTGAAATTCCGTAAAATAACCGGGGGGGGGCTTAAGAGTGGGTACCCAGGGTCGGATGGAGAGCAAGGTTAAAACCTAAAGTATAACTCCTGGAAGTGGACCTCCATACGGTAAATATGTCAGACACATGCCCGGGGACAGGTGCTTGACTCGGGGGAAGGTTCCGATGAGAACCGTGGGTAAACTATAACTCCTGGAAGTGGACCTCCATACGCTACATACCTCAGACACATGCCCGGGGACAGGTTTCAATGAGAACCGGGGTAAAGTATAACTCCTGGAAGTGGACCTCCATTGGGTACATACCTCAGACACATGCCCGGGGACAGGTGCATGAGTCGGGGGAATGTTTCAATGAGAACCGGGGGTAAAGTATAACTCCTGGAAGTGGACCTCCATACGGTAAATATGTCAGACACATGCCCGGGGACAGGTGCTTGACTCGGGGGAAGGTTCCGATGAGAACCGTGGGTAAACTATAACTCCTGGAAGTGGACCTCCATACGCTACATACCTCAGACACATGCCCGGGGACAGGTTTCAATGAGAACCGGGGTAAAGTATAACTCCTGGAAGTGGACCTCCATTGGGTACATACCTCAGACACATGCCCGGGGACAGGTGCATGAGTCGGGGGAATGTTTCAATGAGAACCGGGGGTAAAGTATAACTCCTGGAAGTGGACCTCCATACGGTAAATATGTCAGACACATGCCCGGGGACAGGTGCTTGACTCGGGGGAAGGTTCCGATGAGAACCGTGGGTAAACTATAACTCCTGGAAGTGGACCTCCATACGCTACATACCTCAGACACATGCCCGGGGACAGGTTTCAATGAGAACCGGGGTAAAGTATAACTCCTGGAAGTGGACCTCCATTGGGTACATACCTCAGACACATGCCCGGGGACAGGTGCATGAGTCGGGGGAATGTTTCAATGAGAACCGGGGGTAAAGTATAACTCCTGGAAGTGGACCTCCATACGGTAAATATGTCAGACACATGCCCGGGGACAGGTGCTTGACTCGGGGGAAGGTTCCGATGAGAACCGTGGGTAAACTATAACTCCTGGAAGTGGACCTCCATACGCTACATACCTCAGACACATGCCCGGGGACAGGTGCATGAGTTGGGGGAAGGTTTCAATGAGAACCGGGGGTAAAGTATAACTCTTGGAAGTGGACCTCCATACGGTACATACCACAGACACATGCCCGGGGACAGGTGCTTGACTCGGCGGAAGGTTCCGATGAGAACCGTGGGTAAAGTATAACTCCTGGAAGTGGACCTCCATACGCTACATACCTCAGACACATGCCCGGGGATAGGTGCTTGACTCGGGGGAAGGTTCCGATGAGAACCGTGGGTAAAGTATAACTCCTGGAAGTGGACGTCCATACGGTACATACCTCAGACACATGCCCGGGGACAGGTGCTTGACTCGGGGGAAGGTTTCAATGAGAACCGGAGGTAAAGTATAACTCCTGGAAGTGGACCTCCATTGGGTACATACCTCAGACACATGCCCGGGGACAGGTTTCAATGAGAACCGGAGGTAAAGTATAACTCCTGGAAGTGGACCTCCATTGGGTACATACCTCAGACACATGCCCGGGGACAGGTGCTTGACTCGGCGGAAGGTTCCGATGAGAACCGTGGGTAAAGTATGACTCCTGGAAGTGGACCTCCATACGCTACATACCTCAGACACATGCCCGGGGATAGGTGCTTGACTCGGGGGAAGGTTCCGATGAGAACCGTGGGTAAAGTATAACTCCTGGAAGTGGACCTCCATAGGGTACATACCTCAGACACATGCCCGGGGACAGGTTTCAATGAGAACCGGAGGTAAAGTATAACTCCTGGAAGTGGACCTCCATACGGTACATACCTCAGACACATGCCCGGGGACAGGTGCTTGACTCGGCGGAAGGTTCCGATGAGAACCGTGGGTAAAGTATAACTCCTGGAAGTGGACCTCCATACGCTTCATACCTCAGACACATGCCCGGGGATAGGTGCTTGACTCGGGGGAAGGTTCCGATGAGAACCGTGGGTAAAGTATAACTCCTGGAAGTGGACCTCCATACGCTACATACCTCAGACACATGCCCGGGGACAGGTGCTTGACTCGGGGGAAGGTTTCAATGAGAACCGGAGGTAAAGTATAACTCCTGGAAGTGGACCTCCATACGGTACATACCTCAGACACATGCCCGGGGACAGGTGCATGAGTTGGGGGAAGGTTTCAATGAGAACCGGGGGTAAAGTATAACTCCTGGAAGTGGACCTCCATACGGTACATACCTCAGACACATGCCCGGGGACAGGTGCTTGACTCGGGGGAAGGTTTCAATGAGAACCGGAGGTAAAGTATAACTCCTGGAAGTGGACCTCCATTGGGTACATACCTCAGACACATGCCCGGGGACAGGTGCTTGACTCGGGGGAAGGTTCCGATGAGAACCGTGGGTAAAGTATAACTCCTGGAAGTGGACCTCCATACGGTACATACCTCAGACACATGCCCGGGGACAGGTGCTTGACTCGGGGGAAGGTTTCAATGAGAACCGGAGGTAAAGTATAACTCCTGGAAGTGGACCTCCATACGGTACATACCTCAGACACATGCCCGGGGACAGGTGCTTGACTCGGCGGAAGGTTCCGATGAGAACCGTGGGTAAACTATAACTCCTGGAAGTGGACCTCCATACGCTACATACCTCAGACACATGCCCGGGGACAGGTGCTTGACTCGGGGGAAGGTTTCAATGAGAACCGGAGGTAAAGTATAACTCCTGGAAGTGGACCTCCATACGGTACATACCTCAGACACATGCCCGGGGACAGGTGCATGAGTTGGGGGAAGGTTTCAATGAGAACCGGGGGTAAAGTATAACTCTTGGAAGTGGACCTCCATACGGTACATACCACAGACACATGCCCGGGGACAGGTGCTTGACTCGGCGGAAGGTTCCGATGAGAACCGTGGGTAAACTATAACTCCTGGAAGTGGACCTCCATACGCTACATACCTCAGACACATGCCCGGGGACAGGTGCTTGACTCGGGGGAAGGTTCCGATGAGAACCGTGGGTAAAGTATAACTCCTGGAAGTGGACCTCCATACGGTACATACCTCAGACACATGCCCGGGGACAGGTGCTTGACTCGGGGGAAGGTTTCAATGAGAACCGGAGGTAAAGTATAACTCCTGGAAGTGGACCTCCATACGGTACATACCTCAGACACATGCCCGGGGACAGGTGCATGAGTTGGGGGAAGGTTTCAATGAGAACCGGGGGTAAAGTATAACTCTTGGAAGTGGACCTCCATACGGTACATACCACAGACACATGCCCGGGGACAGGTGCTTGACTCGGCGGAAGGTTCCGATGAGAACCGTGGGTAAAGTATAACTCCTGGAAGTGGACCTCCATACGCTACATACCTCAGACACATGCCCGGGGATAGGTGCTTGACTCGGGGGAAGGTTCCGATGAGAACCGTGGGTAAAGTATAACTCCTGGAAGTGGACCTCCATACGGTACATACCTCAGACACATGCCCGGGGACAGGTGCTTGACTCGGGGGAAGGTTTCAATGAGAACCGGAGGTAAAGTATAACTCCTGGAAGTGGACCTCCATTGGGTACATACCTCAGACACATGCCCGGGGACAGGTGCTTGACTCTCGGGAAGGTTTCAATGAGAACCGGGGGTAAAGTATAACTCCTGGAAGTGGACCTCCATACGGTAAATATGTCAGACACATGCCCGGGGACAGGTGCTTCACTGGGGGTAATGTTTCAATGAGAACCGGGGGTAAAGTATAACTCCTGGAAGTGGACCTCCATTGGGTACATACCTCAGACACATGCCCGGGGACAGGTGCTTGACTCGGCGGAAGGTTCCGATGAGAACCGTGGGTAAAGTATAACTCCTGGAAGTGGACCTCCATACGGTACATACCTCAGACACATGCCCGGGGACAGGTGCTTGACTCGGGGGAAGGTTTCAATGAGAACCGTGGGTAAAGTATAACTCCTGGAAGTTGACCTCCATACGGTACATACCTCAGACACATGCCCGGGGACAGGTGCTTGACTCGGGGGAAGGTTTCAATGAGAACCGGAGGTAAAGTATAACTCCTGGAAGTGGACCTCCATACGGTACATACCTCAGACACATGCCCGGGGACAGGTGCATGAGTTGGGGGAAGGTTTCAATGAGAACCGGGGGTAAAGTATAACTCTTGGAAGTGGACCTCCATACGGTACATACCACAGACACATGCCCGGGGACAGGTGCTTGACTCGGCGGAAGGTTCCGATGAGAACCGTGGGTAAAGTATAACTCCTGGAAGTGGACCTCCATACGCTACATACCTCAGACACATGCCCGGGGACAGGTGCTTGACTCGGGGGAAGGTTCCGATGAGAACCGTGGGTAAAGTATAACTCCTGGAAGTGGACCTCCATACGGTACATACCTCAGACACATGGCCGGGGACAGGTGCTTGACTCGGGGGAAGGTTTCAATGAGAACCGGAGGTAAAGTATAACTCCTGGAAGTGGACCTCCATACGGTAAATATGTCAGACACATGCCCGGGGACAGGTGCTTCACTGGGGGTAATGTTTCAATGAGAACCGGGGGTAAAGTATAACTCCTGGAAGTGGACCTCCATACGGTAAATATGTCAGACACATGCCCGGGGACAGGTGCTTCACTGGGGGTAAGGTTTCAATGAGAACCGGAGGTAAAGTGTAACTCCTGGAAGTGGACCTCCATAGGGTACATACCTCAGACACATGCCAGGGGACAGTTGCTTGACTCGGGGGAAGGTTCCGATGAGAACCGTGGGTAAAGTGCAACTCCTGGAAGTGGACCTCCATAGGGTACATACCTCAGACACATGCCCCGGGACAGGTGCTTCTATGCCCGCTATGTTTTTAGAGTGAACCGTGGATGTGATCACCTTCCAGGAATAATACTACCATGCGGTAAGTATTTAAGATACATGCCCGGGATATGTGCTTCTATGCTCGCTATGTTTTTAGAGTGAACCGTGGATGTGATCACCTTCCAGGAATAATACTACTATGCGGTAAGTATTTAAGATACATGCCCGGGATATGTGCTTCTATGCTCGCTATGTTTTTAGAGTGAACCGTGGATGTGATCACCTTCCAGGAATAATACCACCATGCGGTAAATACCAAAGACACTTGCCCGGGATATGTGCTTCTATGCCCGCTATGTTTTTAGAGTGAACCGTGGATGTGATCACCTTCCAGGAATAATACTACTATGCGGTAAGTATTTAAGATACATGCCCGGGATATGTGCTTCTATGCTCGCTATGTTTTTAGAGTGAACCGTGGATGTGATCACCTTCCAGGAATAATACCACCATGCGGTAAATACCAAAGACACTTGCCCGGGATATGTGCTTCTATGCCCGCTATGTTTTTAGAGTGAACCGTGGATGTGATCACCTTCCAGGAATAATACCACCATGCGGTAAATACCAAAGACACTTGCCCGGGATATGTGCTTCTATGCCCGCTATGTTTTTAGAGTGAACCGTGGATGTGATCACCTTCCAGGAATAATACTACTATGCGGTAAGTATTTAAGATACATGCCCGGGATATGTGCTTCTATGCTCGCTATGTTTTTAGAGTGAACCGTGGATGTGATCACCTTCCAGGAATAATACCACCATGCGGTAAATACCAAAGACACTTGCCCGGGATATGTGCTTCTATGCCCGCTATGTTTTTAGAGTGAACCGTGGATGTGATCACCTTCCAGGAATAATACTACTATGCGGTAAGTATTTAAGATACATGCCCGGGATATGTGCTTCTATGCTCGCTATGTTTTTAGAGTGAACCGTGGATGTGATCACCTTCCAGGAATAATACCACCATGCGGTAAATACCAAAGACACTTGCCCGGGATATGTGCTTCTATGCCCGCTATGTTTTTAGAGTGAACCGTGGATGTGATCACCTTCCAGGAATCATACTACTATGCGGTAAGTATTTAAGATACATGCCCGGGATATGTGCTTCTATGCTCGCTATGTTTTTAGAGTGAACCGTGGATGTGATCACCTTCCAGGAATAATACCACCATGCGGTAAATACCAAAGACACTTGCCCGGGATATGTGCTTCTATGCCCGCTATGTTTTTAGAGTGAACCGTGGATGTGATCACCTTCCAGGAATAATACCACCAAGCGGTAAATACCAAAGACACTTGTCCGGGATATGTGCTACTCTACCCGGTATGTTTAAGAGCTAAAGGTCTGTATGGTCACCTTCCAGGAATTTAACCTCTATGGTAATGAATGAAACATTATTGTTTAAACAGTCTTTTATTCACAGAATAATATAAATGAAATTAAATACAAATAAATTCCAAATAAAATACAACAAGACTTTATTCATTATTACACTATTACACACATTATTCAGGCATCAATAAAGTCACTTGACTGGGACGACGACGTCCCGGAAGATGACGAGGAGGTGGAGGAGTCCGAGTCCGACTCTGAGTCAGTCAGCGTCCTAATTCTGGAAGGCCCAGGTTGTGGTTGTGGCTCTGGCTCTGGCTCTACCTCCGACTCTACCTCCATCGCCTCGTCCGGAGCCTGGCTCTCCTCCTCCCGCATTGCCTGGCTCTGCTCCGCCGCCCCTGCCTGGCTCTCCTCTTTATGATGATTTTAGAAGAAATGAATTTGGGTTAGGGCTAGCAAACAAGAATGTGCATTGGCTACAGAGCTATCATTACATATTGAAAGGCTCACCCGTATTTGTTACAGGATCCGCCCAGTCCAGGAGGCCGCGCAGGATGGAGAGCCGGACCTTCATAACCTCCTTGGGGGTCCTCTCCCCCATGACATAAAACCTCTTGGCGGTTTTCGGGTCATGGCACATGCTGTTGTTCACGAGGAGGGTGTCCTCCGGGGAGAGCATTCTGTCTGCCTGTAGGAGAGTAGGTGAACATTTTATCATTTTATGCATATCACGGTACATTATAGCCTCACGTCGTTATTCCGGAATAGACACTATTGATAAGACTGACATACCATTGTTGCCACGGCCGTGCGGATGTCCCGCAGCGTGGGGGCCCCTGGCAGCCCAATGTCGGTCCAGCTGCGGGTGAAGTAGTCCCCCAGCTTGTACATCTCCGCCCCGGCCCGGTTGAAGAAAATGGTGTCTGGCTTCATGTGGAAGCCGGGGAGGAATTTGCGAAGTTTCGCAAACCGGAGGATCTGGAACATGTCAATTTCGGAAATCCCGACCATGGCCGGCCCGAACGCCCCGACGGTCTTGTGATCCACGACCTGGGAAAGTAAGAAGCAGAAGAAATGTTACTGTAAAGCAAGTTACGGTAGATCGACTTCCAGGAATCGGACCTCCATGCTGTAAGTACCAAAGACACACGCCCGGGATAGGTGCATGACTTGGGGGAAAGTTTCGATGAGAACCGGGGGCAAAGTCTCATTCCAGGAGTTTGACCCCCATGCAAAGTCACATTCTAGGAATTAGACCCCCATGCGATACTTACCAGAAACACATGCCGAGAACAGTCGCCTGACTGAGGACAAAGATTGTGAGTGAACAGTGGGTAAGTTCAAGTTCCGGAAAAGGGACTATGGATTCCAGGTATTGTACTTCACGAAACTGTCATCATTAATAACCAAACAAACTCACCCTGATTGTGTACGTCTTGCCGTACAGCTGGGCCTGCCGGACCTCCGCTTCCTTCATCGAAAGGAACACGCCCTTCCGGTGGCCCGTCGTCACCGCCATCGTGCCGACCAGCATCCCCACCACCGCGCCCAGCTTGGCGGAGCTCTTTGCATCCCCCTTCAAGGCCCTCATGGCCTTCGGGAGTCTCTTCCTGGCCGCCCTCAGGTAAGCCAGGATTTGGCCGGGGGTCACCAGAGAATCTTTAGGAAAAAAAACACGACATAAATAACACAGTGACAACAGAATTTAAGAGTATCAACCATTCTAACCTACATTGGAACACACCTGATTTTCTCCGTTTGTATTCCAACCTTTGGACTACAACCTGCGCACCCAACCCCTTTTTCCACCCCCGCAGCCTCTCCAGAATCGAGCCGATGATTTTGCCCGTTATGCGAACCTGAGGTATGGAGGAGGCCATGATAAACCTCAGGAACGCTTCTATGTCGATAAGGACATGTTTCTGGCTCGTGGGCTTCAATTTGGTCCTCAGGTGATTTAGGTACCTGATGGTCGAAACAATGGAAGTCATGAGCTCCGCAAATATGGAAATGAATTCCATCACTTGGTTTTGGAGAGGACAAAGCAGAGCTACATACCCATTGAGTTTGACCGTGTTGTTAAGAAAAAGTAGGCTCTTATTTATGTCCGTGCCCCCGACGGACATGTAAAGCAGGAACTTCTTAGCATAAGATATTCGCTGCTTTACGTTTTTCTTGGCTTTCGCGGTCTGGTTAGGCCCCAAGAGGTTCGCCTCAAAGGAGTCCAAGAGAAAGTCTAAAAACAAAAGAAAAGAAAAGAAAATTCCGGAAAAACAACGTCAGATTCCTGGCAGAGTATGCATTTGTCCAGGAATTGAACAAGTTCATATTACGGACAAACATCATCTGATTCCAGGAATTCAACTCACCCAGGTTGGGGCTGAGACTGCCGGACTTGGAGGAGGAGGAGGGACCAGGCAGGGGAGTGGATGCTGCTGCGGGTGGGGATGAGAGTACGTGGGGAGGAGGAACCTCTGGACTGGCGGGAGGAGGTGGAAGAGGAGACCCTGGGCTGGCAGGAGGAGAAGGCGGAGACCCTGGGCTGGCAGGAGGAGGAGGAGGCGGAGGAGACTCTGAGCTGTTGGGACCGGCGGGAGGAGGAGGTGCTGGACCGGCGGGACGAGTAGGAGACACCGGAGAGGGAGAAGGAGGTGCAGGCGCTCTTGGAGGAGGGAGACGGGTCAGGTTTTTAACGAGAACCTGCAGCATGTCCATCTCCCCCACAAGCGACACTATGACCTCCTTTGCCCTCTCCAGGCGTCTCACTACTTCATCCACCGATGGAGACGCCGGGGTGTGCGTCGGTGGAGCCGCCGCCGGCGGTGTCGGCGAGGCCGGCGGGGGTGGTGTCGGCGGGGCCGGCGGGGGTGGTGTCGGCGTGGCCGCCGGGGGTGGTGTCGGTGGGGCCGCCTGGGTTGGTGTCGGCGGGTCCGCCATCTCACTCAGGCTGTCATTTATAGCCCGACGTTTGGCTTTTTCCAACAGCGCCGACAAGCGCTTCCCCTGTGGGTTGAGCATTACATTATTGAAAGAAAATGGAAGAAAGAACACAGGTTATGTTTTTCACCGATTTGTATCGTACCGGGCTGTGGCCATGGGTCGCGATGAGGTGCTTATCCAGCCGGACGTATGCTGTCCGGCCCTGGCACCCCTTGATGGGGCACCGGAGCTTCCCTCCGTATCTGAGCGACCTCTGGCTGATTATTAGCCGGCGCTGGACAGAATCCTGGACCCCGTGTTTCTCGCGGATGTGCCGGGAGAGGCTGGCGAATCGGTGGCCGCATTCGGGGCACTTTTTCTTCTTTTGTTCCTAAGGTAGAGAAATGAAATTAATATTCCGGAAAAAATACGTCTAATTCCAGGAATTTAACACGTTGAAAACAACAAATAATTCAAACCATTAAAAAGTATTCCTAAGTTCCAGAAAAAATACGTCCGATTCCAGGAATTAAAATTGTACCTGAGAGAAAGGGTTTTGTGTCTTACCTTCATCGTCGCTAGATTGTGACTAACAGATTTGGCGATAACCCAAACCTTTTATACCCTTGTAAAAAAAAAAAAAAGCCACTCCCCTCATTAATTATGCATCAGCAAGGTGATATTCCGGGAAAATTACGTATGATTCCAGGAATTAAACCCGATAAAAGCAATGCCTTTACATTAAGTATAATTTCCGGAAGTGGACCACCGTACGGTAAATATCTCAGACACATGCCCGGGGACAGGTGCTTGAGTCGGGGGAAGGTTTCAATGAGAACCGGGGGTAAAGTATAACTCCTGGAAGTGGACCTCCATAGGGTACATACCTCAGACACATGCCCGGGGACAGAAAATACGTCTAATTCCAGGAATTTAAAACGTTGAAAACAACAAATAATTCAAACCATTAAAAAGTATTCCTAAGTTCCAGAAAAAATACGTCCGATTCCAGGAATTAAAATTGTACCTGAGAGAAAGGGTTTTGTGTCTTACCTTCATCGTCGCTAGATTGTGACTAACAGATTTAGCGATAACCCAAACCTTTTATACCCTTGTAAAAAAAAAAAAAAGCCACTCCCCTCATTAATTATGCATCAGCAAGGTGATATTCCGGGAAAATTACGTATGATTCCAGGAATTAAACCCGATAAAAGCAATGCCTTTACATTAAGTATAATTTCCGGAAGTGGACCACCGTACGGTAAATATCTCAGACACATGCCCGGGGACAGGTGCTTGAGTCGGGGGAAGGTTTCAATGAGAACCGTGGGTAAAGTATAACTCCTGGAAGTGGACCTCCGTACGGGACATACCTCAGACACATGCCCGGGGACAGGTTCTTGACTCGGGGCAAGGTTGAGATGAGAACCAAGGGTAAAGTATAACTCCTGGAAGTGGACCTCCATAGGGTGCATGCCTCAGACACATGCCCGGGGACAGTTGCTTGAGTCGGGGGAAGGTTGAGATGAGAACCAAGGGTAAAGTATAACTCCTGGAAGTGGACCTCCATAGGGTACATACCTCAGACACATGCCCGGGGACAGTTGCTTGAGTCGGGGGAAGGTTGAGATGAGAACCAAGGGTAAAGTATAACTCCTGGAAGTGGACCTCCATACGGTACATACCTCAGACACATGCTCGGGGACAGGTGCTTGAGTCGGGGGAAGGTTTCAATGAGAACCAAGGGTAAAGTATAACTCCTGGAAGTGGACCACTATACGGTAAATATCTCAGACACATGCCAGGCATCGATGCTTGAGTCGGGAGAAGGTTTCAATGAGAACCGTGGGTAAAGTATAACTCCTGGAAGTGGACCTCCATACGGGACATACCTCAGACACATGCCCGGGGACAGGTTCTTGACTCGGGGCAAGGTTGAGATGAGAACCAAGGGTAAAGTATAACTCCTGGAAGTGGACCTCCATAGGGTGCATACCTCAGACACATGCCCGGGGACAGTTGCTTGAGTCGGGGGAAGGTTGAGATGAGAACCAAGGGTAAAGTATAACTCCTGGAAGTGGACCTCCATACGGTACATACCTCAGACACCTGCGCGGGGACAGGTGCTTGAGTCGGGGGAAGGTTTCAATGAGAACCAAGGGTAAAGTATAACTCCTGGAAGTGGACCACTATACGGTAAATATCTCAGACACATGCCAGGCATCGATGCTTGAGTCGGGAGAAGGTTTCAATGAGAACCATGGGTAAAGTATAACTCCTGGAAGTGGACCTCCATAGGGTACATACCTCAGACACATGC
>NW_028175051.1:0-39536 GCF_965226575.1 Pagrus pagrus
AAAACTGCTGTGTCTCATTCTACCAGTATAACCAGACATGTCGGCATTGATTTCGAGTCGATGGCTCAAATGACCTTGGAGCTATTGAAAAAATTGGGCGGTGTATTCGCCAAAAATGGTGATTTTTCATTCAAATATTCATGAAAAATACAAATTCCACTAAAATCCAACAAAAACTGCTGTGTCTCATTCTACCAGTATAACCAGACATGTCGGCATTGATTTGGAGTCGATGGCTCAAATGACCTGGGAGCTATTGAAAAAATCGGGCGGTGTATTTGGCAAAAATGTTGATTTTTCTTGAATATTCATGAAGAATACAAATTCCACTAAAATCCAACAAAAACTGCTGTGTCTCATTCTACCAGTATAACCAGACATGTCGGCATTGATTTCGAGTCGATGGCTCAAATGACCTGGGAGCTATTGAAAAAATTGGGCGGTGTATTCGCCAAAAATGGTGATTTTTCATTCAAATATTCATGAAAAATACAAATTCCACTAAAATCCAACAAAAACTGCTGTGTCTCATTCTACCAGTATAACCAGACATGTCGGCATTGATTTGGAGTCGATGGCTCAAATGACCTGGGAGCTATTGAAAAAATCGGGCGGTGTATTTGGCAAAAATGTTGATTTTTCTTGAATATTCATGAAGAATACAAATTCCACTAAAATCCAACAAAAACTGCTGTGTCTCATTCTACCAGTATAACCAGACATGTCGGCATTGATTTGGAGTCGATGGCTCAAATGACCTGGGAGCTATTGAAAAAATCGGGCGGTGTATTTGGCAAAAATGTTGATTTTTCTTGAATATTCATGAAGAATACAAATTCCACTAAAATCCAACAAAAACTGCTGTGTCTCATTCTACCAGTATAACCAGACATGTCGGCATTGATTTCGAGTCGATGGCTCAAATGACCTGGGAGCTATTGAAAAAATTGGGCGGTGTATTCGCCAAAAATGGTGATTTTTCATTCAAATATTCATGAAAAATACAAATTCCACTAAAATCCAACAAAAACTGCTGTGTCTCATTCTACCAGTATAACCAGACATGTCGGCATTGATTTCGAGTCGATGGCTCAAATGACCTGGGAGCTATTGAAAAAATTTGGCGGTGTATTCGCCAAAAATGGTGATTTTTCATTCAAATATTCATGAAAAATACAAATTCCACTAAAATCCAACAAAAACTGCTGTGTCTCATTCTACCAGTATAACCAGACATGTCGGCATTGATTTCGAGTCGATGGCTCAAATGACCTGGGAGCTATTGAAAAAATCGGGCGGTGTATTCGCCAAAAATGGTGATTTTTCATTCAAATATTCATGAAAAATACAAATTCCACTAAAATCCAACAAAAACTGCTGTGTCTCATTCTACCAGTATAACCAGACATGTCGGCATTGATTTCGAGTCGATGGCTCAAATGACCTGGGAGCTATTGAAAAAATTGGGCGGTGTATTCGCCAAAAATGGTGATTTTTCATTCAAATATTCATGAAAAATACAAATTCCACTAAAATCCAACAAAAACTGCTGTGTCTCATTCTACCAGTATAACCAGACATGTCGGCATTGATTTGGAGTCGATGGCTCAAATGACCTGGGAGCTATTGAAAAAATCGGGCGGTGTATTTGGCAAAAATGTTGATTTTTCTTGAATATTCATGAAGAATACAAATTCCACTAAAATCCAACAAAAACTGCTGTGTCTCATTCTACCAGTATAACCAGACATGTCGGCATTGATTTCGAGTCGATGGCTCAAATGACCTTGGAGCTATTGAAAAAATTGGGCGGTGTATTCGCCAAAAATGGTGATTTTTCATTCAAATATTCATGAAAAATACAAATTCCACTAAAATCCAACAAAAACTGCTGTGTCTCATTCTACCAGTATAACCAGACATGTCGGCATTGATTTCGAGTCGATGGCTCAAATGACCTGGGAGCTATTGAAAAAATCGGGCGGTGTATTCGCCAAAAATGGTGATTTTTCATTCAAATATTCATGAAAAATACAAATTCCACTAAAATCCAACAAAAACTGCTGTGTCTCATTCTACCAGTATAACCAGACATGTCGGCATTGATTTGGAGTCGATGGCTCAAATGACCTGGGAGCTATTGAAAAAATCGGGCGGTGTATTTGGCAAAAATGGTGATTTTTCTTGAATATTCATGAAGAATACAAATTCCACTAAAATCCAACAAAAACTGCTGTGTCTCATTCTACCAGTATAACCAGACATGTCGGCATTGATTTCGAGTCGATGGCTCAAATGACCTGGGAGCTATTGAAAAAATCGGGCGGTGTATTTGGCAAAAATGTTGATTTTTCTTGAATATTCATGAAGAATACAAATTCCACTAAAATCCAACAAAAACTGCTGTGTCTCATTCTACCAGTATAACCAGACATGTCGGCATTGATTTCGAGTCGATGGCTCAAATGACCTGGGAGCTATTGAAAAAATTGGGCGGTGTATTCGCCAAAAATGGTGATTTTTCATTCAAATATTCATGAAAAATACAAATTCCACTAAAATCCAACAAAAACTGCTGTGTCTCATTCTACCAGTATAACCAGACATGTCGGCATTGATTTCGAGTCGATGGCTCAAATGACCTGGGAGCTATTGAAAAAATCGGGCGGTGTATTCGCCAAAAATGGTGATTTTTCATTCAAATATTCATGAAAAATACAAATTCCACTAAAATCCAACAAAAACTGCTGTGTCTCATTCTACCAGTATAACCAGACATGTCGGCATTGATTTGGAGTCGATGGCTCAAATGACCTGGGAGCTATTGAAAAAATCGGGCGGTGTATTTGGCAAAAATGTTGATTTTTCTTGAATATTCATGAAGAATACAAATTCCACTAAAATCCAACAAAAACTGCTGTGTCTCATTCTACCAGTATAACCAGACATGTCGGCATTGATTTCGAGTCGATGGCTCAAATGACCTTGGAGCTATTGAAAAAATTGGGCGGTGTATTCGCCAAAAATGGTGATTTTTCATTCAAATATTCATGAAAAATACAAATTCCACTAAAATCCAACAAAAACTGCTGTGTCTCATTCTACCAGTATAACCAGACATGTCGGCATTGATTTGGAGTCGATGGCTCAAATGACCTGGGAGCTATTGAAAAAATCGGGCGGTGTATTTGGCAAAAATGTTGATTTTTCTTGAATATTCATGAAGAATACAAATTCCACTAAAATCCAACAAAAACTGCTGTGTCTCATTCTACCAGTATAACCAGACATGTCGGCATTGATTTCGAGTCGATGGCTCAAATGACCTGGGAGCTATTGAAAAAATTGGGCGGTGTATTCGCCAAAAATGGTGATTTTTCATTCAAATATTCATGAAAAATACAAATTCCACTAAAATCCAACAAAAACTGCTGTGTCTCATTCTACCAGTATAACCAGACATGTCGGCATTGATTTCGAGTCGATGGCTCAAATGACCTGGGAGCTATTGAAAAAATTTGGCGGTGTATTCGCCAAAAATGGTGATTTTTCATTCAAATATTCATGAAAAATACAAATTCCACTAAAATCCAACAAAAACTGCTGTGTCTCATTCTACCAGTATAACCAGACATGTCGGCATTGATTTCGAGTCGATGGCTCAAATGACCTGGGAGCTATTGAAAAAATCGGGCGGTGTATTCGCCAAAAATGGTGATTTTTCATTCAAATATTCATGAAAAATACAAATTCCACTAAAATCCAACAAAAACTGCTGTGTCTCATTCTACCAGTATAACCAGACATGTCGGCATCGATTTGGAGTCGATGGCTCAAATGACCTGGGAGCTATTGAAAAAATCGGGCGGTGTATTTGGCAAAAATGGTGATTTTTCTTGAATATTCATGAAGAATACAAATTCCACTAAAATCCAACAAAAACTGCTGTGTCTCATTCTACCAGTATAACCAGACATGTCGGCATTGATTTCGAGTCGATGGCTCAAATGACCTGGGAGCTATTGAAAAAATTGGGCGGTGTATTCGCCAAAAATGGTGATTTTTCATTCAAATATTCATGAAAAATACAAATTCCACTAAAATCCAACAAAAACTGCTGTGTCTCATTCTACCAGTATAACCAGACATGTCGGCATTGATTTCGAGTCGATGGCTCAAATGACCTGGGAGCTATTGAAAAAATCGGGCGGTGTATTCGCCAAAAATGGTGATTTTTCATTCAAATATTCATGAAAAATACAAATTCCACTAAAATCCAACAAAAACTGCTGTGTCTCATTCTACCAGTATAACCAGACATGTCGGCATTGATTTCGAGTCGATGGCTCAAATGACCTGGGAGCTATTGAAAAAATTGGGCGGTGTATTCGCCAAAAATGGTGATTTTTCATTCAAATATTCATGAAAAATACAAATTCCACTAAAATCCAACAAAAACTGCTGTGTCTCATTCTACCAGTATAACCAGACATGTCGGCATTGATTTGGAGTCGATGGCTCAAATGACCTGGGAGCTATTGAAAAAATCGGGCGGTGTATTTGGCAAAAATGTTGATTTTTCTTGAATATTCATGAAGAATACAAATTCCACTAAAATCCAACAAAAACTGCTGTGTCTCATTCTACCAGTATAACCAGACATGTCGGCATTGATTTCGAGTCGATGGCTCAAATGACCTGGGAGCTATTGAAAAAATTGGGCGGTGTATTCGCCAAAAATGGTGATTTTTCATTCAAATATTCATGAAGAATACAAATTCCACTAAAATCCAACAAAAACTGCTGTGTCTCATTCTACCAGTATAACCAGACATGTCGGCATTGATTTGGAGTCGATGGCTCAAATGACCTGGGAGCTATTGAAAAAATCGGGCGGTGTATTTGGCAAAAATGTTGATTTTTCTTGAATATTCATGAAGAATACAAATTCCACTAAAATCCAACAAAAACTGCTGTGTCTCATTCTACCAGTATAACCAGACATGTCGGCATTGATTTCGAGTCGATGGCTCAAATGACCTGGGAGCTATTGAAAAAATTGGGCGGTGTATTCGCCAAAAATGGTGATTTTTCATTCAAATATTCATGAAAAATACAAATTCCACTAAAATCCAACAAAAACTGCTGTGTCTCATTCTACCAGTATAACCAGACATGTCGGCATTGATTTCGAGTCGATGGCTCAAATTACCTGGGAGCTATTGAAAAAATTTGGCGGTGTATTCGCCAAAAATGGTGATTTTTCATTCAAATATTCATGAAAAATACAAATTCCACTAAAATCCAACAAAAACTGCTGTGTCTCATTCTACCAGTATAACCAGACATGTCGGCATTGATTTCGAGTCGATGGCTCAAATGACCTGGGAGCTATTGAAAAAATCGGGCGGTGTATTCGCCAAAAATGGTGATTTTTCATTCAAATATTCATGAAAAATACAAATTCCACTAAAATCCAACAAAAACTGCTGTGTCTCATTCTACCAGTATAACCAGACATGTCGGCATCGATTTGGAGTCGATGGCTCAAATGACCTGGGAGCTATTGAAAAAATCGGGCGGTGTATTTGGCAAAAATGGTGATTTTTCTTGAATATTCATGAAGAATACAAATTCCACTAAAATCCAACAAAAACTGCTGTGTCTCATTCTACCAGTATAACCAGACATGTCGGCATTGATTTCGAGTCGATGGCTCAAATGACCTGGGAGCTATTGAAAAAATTGGGCGGTGTATTCGCCAAAAATGGTGATTTTTCATTCAAATATTCATGAAAAATACAAATTCCACTAAAATCCAACAAAAACTGCTGTGTCTCATTCTACCAGTATAACCAGACATGTCGGCATTGATTTCGAGTCGATGGCTCAAATGACCTGGGAGCTATTGAAAAAATTGGGCGGTGTATTCGCCAAAAATGGTGATTTTTCATTCAAATATTCATGAAAAATACAAATTCCACTAAAATCCAACAAAAACTGCTGTGTCTCATTCTACCAGTATAACCAGACATGTCGGCATTGATTTCGAGTCGATGGCTCAAATGACCTGGGAGCTATTGAAAAAATTGGGCGGTGTATTCGCCAAAAATGGTGATTTTTCATTCAAATATTCATGAAAAATACAAATTCCACTAAAATCCAACAAAAACTGCTGTGTCTCATTCTACCAGTATAACCAGACATGTCGGCATTGATTTCGAGTCGATGGCTCAAATGACCTGGGAGCTATTGAAAAAATTGGGCGGTGTATTCGCCAAAAATGGTGATTTTTCATTCAAATATTCATGAAAAATACAAATTCCACTAAAATCCAACAAAAACTGCTGTGTCTCATTCTACCAGTATAACCAGACATGTCGGCATTGATTTCGAGTCGATGGCTCAAATGACCTGGGAGCTATTGAAAAAATTGGGCGGTGTATTCGCCAAAAATGGTGATTTTTCATTCAAATATTCATGAAAAATACAAATTCCACTAAAATCCAACAAAAACTGCTGTGTCTCATTCTACCAGTATAACCAGACATGTCGGCATTGATTTCGAGTCGATGGCTCAAATGACCTGGGAGCTATTGAAAAAATTTGGCGGTGTATTCGCCAAAAATGGTGATTTTTCATTCAAATATTCATGAAAAATACAAATTCCACTAAAATCCAACAAAAACTGCTGTGTCTCATTCTACCAGTATAACCAGACATGTCGGCATTGATTTCGAGTCGATGGCTCAAATGACCTGGGAGCTATTGAAAAAATCGGGCGGTGTATTCGCCAAAAATGGTGATTTTTCATTCAAATATTCATGAAAAATACAAATTCCACTAAAATCCAACAAAAACTGCTGTGTCTCATTCTACCAGTATAACCAGACATGTCGGCATCGATTTGGAGTCGATGGCTCAAATGACCTGGGAGCTATTGAAAAAATCGGGCGGTGTATTTGGCAAAAATGGTGATTTTTCTTGAATATTCATGAAGAATACAAATTCCACTAAAATCCAACAAAAACTGCTGTGTCTCATTCTACCAGTATAACCAGACATGTCGGCATTGATTTCGAGTCGATGGCTCAAATGACCTGGGAGCTATTGAAAAAATTGGGCGGTGTATTCGCCAAAAATGGTGATTTTTCATTCAAATATTCATGAAAAATACAAATTCCACTAAAATCCAACAAAAACTGCTGTGTCTCATTCTACCAGTATAACCAGACATGTCGGCATTGATTTCGAGTCGATGGCTCAAATGACCTGGGAGCTATTGAAAAAATTGGGCGGTGTATTCGCCAAAAATGGTGATTTTTCATTCAAATATTCATGAAAAATACAAATTCCACTAAAATCCAACAAAAACTGCTGTGTCTCATTCTACCAGTATAACCAGACATGTCGGCATTGATTTCGAGTCGATGGCTCAAATGACCTGGGATCTATTGAAAAAATCGGGCGGTGTATTTGGCAAAAATGGTGATTTTTCATTCAAATATTCATGAAAAATACAAATTCCACTAAAATCCAACAAAAACTGCTGTGTCTCATTCTACCAGTATAACCAGACATGTCGGCATTGATTTCGAGTCGATGGCTCAAATGACCTGGGAGCTATTGAAAAAATTGGGCGGTGTATTCGCCAAAAATGGTGATTTTTCATTCAAATATTCATGAAAAATACAAATTCCACTAAAATCCAACAAAAACTGCTGTGTCTCATTCTACCAGTATAACCAGACATGTCGGCATTGATTTGGAGTCGATGGCTCAAATGACCTGGGAGCTATTGAAAAAATCGGGCGGTGTATTTGGCAAAAATGTTGATTTTTCTTGAATATTCATGAAGAATACAAATTCCACTAAAATCCAACAAAAACTGCTGTGTCTCATTCTACCAGTATAACCAGACATGTCGGCATTGATTTCGAGTCGATGGCTCAAATGACCTGGGAGCTATTGAAAAAATTGGGCGGTGTATTCGCCAAAAATGGTGATTTTTCATTCAAATATTCATGAAAAATACAAATTCCACTAAAATCCAACAAAAACTGCTGTGTCTCATTCTACCAGTATAACCAGACATGTCGGCATTGATTTCGAGTCGATGGCTCAAATGACCTGGGAGCTATTGAAAAAATTGGGCGGTGTATTCGCCAAAAATGGTGATTTTTCATTCAAATATTCATGAAAAATACAAATTCCACTAAAATCCAACAAAAACTGCTGTGTCTCATTCTACCAGTATAACCAGACATGTCGGCATTGATTTCGAGTCGATGGCTCAAATGACCTGGGAGCTATTGAAAAAATTGGGCGGTGTATTCGCCAAAAATGGTGATTTTTCATTCAAATATTCATGAAAAATACAAATTCCACTAAAATCCAACAAAAACTGCTGTGTCTCATTCTACCAGTATAACCAGACATGTCGGCATTGATTTCGAGTCGATGGCTCAAATGACCTGGGAGCTATTGAAAAAATTTGGCGGTGTATTCGCCAAAAATGGTGATTTTTCATTCAAATATTCATGAAAAATACAAATTCCACTAAAATCCAACAAAAACTGCTGTGTCTCATTCTACCAGTATAACCAGACATGTCGGCATTGATTTCGAGTCGATGGCTCAAATGACCTGGGAGCTATTGAAAAAATCGGGCGGTGTATTCGCCAAAAATGGTGATTTTTCATTCAAATATTCATGAAAAATACAAATTCCACTAAAATCCAACAAAAACTGCTGTGTCTCATTCTACCAGTATAACCAGACATGTCGGCATCGATTTGGAGTCGATGGCTCAAATGACCTGGGAGCTATTGAAAAAATCGGGCGGTGTATTTGGCAAAAATGGTGATTTTTCTTGAATATTCATGAAGAATACAAATTCCACTAAAATCCAACAAAAACTGCTGTGTCTCATTCTACCAGTATAACCAGACATGTCGGCATTGATTTCGAGTCGATGGCTCAAATGACCTGGGAGCTATTGAAAAAATTGGGCGGTGTATTCGCCAAAAATGGTGATTTTTCATTCAAATATTCATGAAAAATACAAATTCCACTAAAATCCAACAAAAACTGCTGTGTCTCATTCTACCAGTATAACCAGACATGTCGGCATTGATTTCGAGTCGATGGCTCAAATGACCTGGGAGCTATTGAAAAAATTGGGCGGTGTATTCGCCAAAAATGGTGATTTTTCATTCAAATATTCATGAAAAATACAAATTCCACTAAAATCCAACAAAAACTGCTGTGTCTCATTCTACCAGTATAACCAGACATGTCGGCATTGATTTCGAGTCGATGGCTCAAATGACCTGGGATCTATTGAAAAAATCGGGCGGTGTATTTGGCAAAAATGGTGATTTTTCATTCAAATATTCATGAAAAATACAAATTCCACTAAAATCCAACAAAAACTGCTGTGTCTCATTCTACCAGTATAACCAGACATGTCGGCATTGATTTCGAGTCGATGGCTCAAATGACCTGGGAGCTATTGAAAAAATTGGGCGGTGTATTCGCCAAAAATGGTGATTTTTCATTCAAATATTCATGAAAAATACAAATTCCACTAAAATCCAACAAAAACTGCTGTGTCTCATTCTACCAGTATAACCAGACATGTCGGCATTGATTTGGAGTCGATGGCTCAAATGACCTGGGAGCTATTGAAAAAATCGGGCGGTGTATTTGGCAAAAATGTTGATTTTTCTTGAATATTCATGAAGAATACAAATTCCACTAAAATCCAACAAAAACTGCTGTGTCTCATTCTACCAGTATAACCAGACATGTCGGCATTGATTTCGAGTCGATGGCTCAAATGACCTGGGAGCTATTGAAAAAATTGGGCGGTGTATTCGCCAAAAATGGTGATTTTTCATTCAAATATTCATGCAAAATACAAATTCCACTAAAATCCAACAAAAACTGCTGTGTCTCATTCTACCAGTATAACCAGACATGTCGGCATTGATTTCGAGTCGATGGCTCAAATGACCTGGGAGCTATTGAAAAAATTTGGCGGTGTATTCGCCAAAAATGGTGATTTTTCATTCAAATATTCATGAAAAATACAAATTCCACTAAAATCCAACAAAAACTGCTGTGTCTCATTCTACCAGTATAACCAGACATGTCGGCATTGATTTCGAGTCGATGGCTCAAATGACCTGGGATCTATTGAAAAAATCGGGCGGTGTATTTGGCAAAAATGGTGATTTTTCATTCAAATATTCATGAAAAATACAAATTCCACTAAAATCCAACAAAAACTGCTGTGTCTCATTCTACCAGTATAACCAGACATGTCGGCATTGATTTCGAGTCGATGGCTCAAATGACCTGGGAGCTATTGAAAAAATTGGGCGGTGTATTCGCCAAAAATGGTGATTTTTCATTCAAATATTCATGAAAAATACAAATTCCACTAAAATCCAACAAAAACTGCTGTGTCTCATTCTACCAGTATAACCAGACATGTCGGCATTGATTTGGAGTCGATGGCTCAAATGACCTGGGAGCTATTGAAAAAATCGGGCGGTGTATTTGGCAAAAATGTTGATTTTTCTTGAATATTCATGAAGAATACAAATTCCACTAAAATCCAACAAAAACTGCTGTGTCTCATTCTACCAGTATAACCAGACATGTCGGCATTGATTTCGAGTCGATGGCTCAAATGACCTGGGAGCTATTGAAAAAATTGGGCGGTGTATTCGCCAAAAATGGTGATTTTTCATTCAAATATTCATGAAAAATACAAATTCCACTAAAATCCAACAAAAACTGCTGTGTCTCATTCTACCAGTATAACCAGACATGTCGGCATTGATTTCGAGTCGATGGCTCAAATGACCTGGGAGCTATTGAAAAAATCGGGCGGTGTATTCGCCAAAAATGGTGATTTTTCATTCAAATATTCATGCAAAATACAAATTCCACTAAAATCCAACAAAAACTGCTGTGTCTCATTCTACCAGTATAACCAGACATGTCGGCATTGATTTCGAGTCGATGGCTCAAATGACCTGGGAGCTATTGAAAAAAGTGGGCGGTGTATTCGCCAAAAATGGTGATTTTTCATTCAAATATTCATGAAAAATACAAATTCCACTAAAATCCAACAAAAACTGCTGTGTCTCATTCTACCAGTATAACAAGATATTTGGCCATTGATTTCGAGTCGATGGCTCAAATGACCTGGGAGCTATTGAAAAAATCGGGCGGTGTATTTGGCAAAAATGGTGATTTTTCATTCAAATATTCATGAAAAATACAAATTCCACTAAAATCCAACAAAAACTGCTGTGTCTCATTCTACCAGTATAACCAGACATGTCGGCATTGATTTCGAGTCGATGGCTCAAATGACCTGGGAGCTATTGAAAAAATTGGGCGGTGTATTCGCCAAAAATGGTGATTTTTCATTCAAATATTCATGAAAAATACAAATTCCACTAAAATCCAACAAAAACTGCTGTGTCTCATTCTACCAGTATAACCAGACATGTCGGCATTGATTTGGAGTCGATGGCTCAAATGACCTGGGAGCTATTGAAAAAATCGGGCGGTGTATTTGGCAAAAATGTTGATTTTTCTTGAATATTCATGAAGAATACAAATTCCACTAAAATCCAACAAAAACTGCTGTGTCTCATTCTACCAGTATAACCAGACATGTCGGCATTGATTTCGAGTCGATGGCTCAAATGACCTGGGAGCTATTGAAAAAATTGGGCGGTGTATTCGCCAAAAATGGTGATTTTTCATTCAAATATTCATGAAAAATACAAATTCCACTAAAATCCAACAAAAACTGCTGTGTCTCATTCTACCAGTATAACCAGACATGTCGGCATTGATTTCGAGTCGATGGCTCAAATGACCTGGGAGCTATTGAAAAAATTGGGCGGTGTATTCGCCAAAAATGGTGATTTTTCATTCAAATATTCATGAAAAATACAAATTCCACTAAAATCCAACAAAAACTGCTGTGTCTCATTCTACCAGTATAACCAGACATGTCGGCATTGATTTGGAGTCGATGGCTCAAATGACCTGGGAGCTATTGAAAAAATCGGGCGGTGTATTTGGCAAAAATGTTGATTTTTCTTGAATATTCATGAAGAATACAAATTCCACTAAAATCCAACAAAAACTGCTGTGTCTCATTCTACCAGTATAACCAGACATGTCGGCATTGATTTCGAGTCGATGGCTCAAATGACCTGGGAGCTATTGAAAAAATTGGGCGGTGTATTCGCCAAAAATGGTGATTTTTCATTCAAATATTCATGAAAAATACAAATTCCACTAAAATCCAACAAAAACTGCTGTGTCTCATTCTACCAGTATAACCAGACATGTCGGCATTGATTTCGAGTCGATGGCTCAAATTACCTGGGAGCTATTGAAAAAATTTGGCGGTGTATTCGCCAAAAATGGTGATTTTTCATTCAAATATTCATGAAAAATACAAATTCCACTAAAATCCAACAAAAACTGCTGTGTCTCATTCTACCAGTATAACCAGACATGTCGGCATTGATTTCGAGTCGATGGCTCAAATGACCTGGGAGCTATTGAAAAAATCGGGCGGTGTATTCGCCAAAAATGGTGATTTTTCATTCAAATATTCATGAAAAATACAAATTCCACTAAAATCCAACAAAAACTGCTGTGTCTCATTCTACCAGTATAACCAGACATGTCGGCATCGATTTGGAGTCGATGGCTCAAATGACCTGGGAGCTATTGAAAAAATCGGGCGGTGTATTTGGCAAAAATGGTGATTTTTCTTGAATATTCATGAAGAATACAAATTCCACTAAAATCCAACAAAAACTGCTGTGTCTCATTCTACCAGTATAACCAGACATGTCGGCATTGATTTCGAGTCGATGGCTCAAATGACCTGGGAGCTATTGAAAAAATTGGGCGGTGTATTCGCCAAAAATGGTGATTTTTCATTCAAATATTCATGAAAAATACAAATTCCACTAAAATCCAACAAAAACTGCTGTGTCTCATTCTACCAGTATAACCAGACATGTCGGCATTGATTTCGAGTCGATGGCTCAAATGACCTGGGAGCTATTGAAAAAATTTGGCGGTGTATTCGCCAAAAATGGTGATTTTTCATTCAAATATTCATGAAAAATACAAATTCCACTAAAATCCAACAAAAACTGCTGTGTCTCATTCTACCAGTATAACCAGACATGTCGGCATTGATTTCGAGTCGATGGCTCAAATGACCTGGGAGCTATTGAAAAAATTGGGCGGTGTATTCGCCAAAAATGGTGATTTTTCATTCAAATATTCATGAAAAATACAAATTCCACTAAAATCCAACAAAAACTGCTGTGTCTCATTCTACCAGTATAACCAGACATGTCGGCATTGATTTCGAGTCGATGGCTCAAATGACCTGGGAGCTATTGAAAAAATTGGGCGGTGTGTTCGCCAAAAATGGTGATTTTTCATTCAAATATTCATGAAAAATACAAATTCCACTAAAATCCAACAAAAACTGCTGTGTCTCATTCTACCAGTATAACCAGACATGTCGGCAATGATTTCGAGTCGATGGCTCAAATGACCTGGGAGCTATTGAAAAAATTGGGCGGTGTATTCGCCAAAAATGGTGATTTTTCATTCAAATATTCATGAAAAATACAAATTCCACTAAAATCCAACAAAAACTGCTGTGTCTCATTCTACCAGTATAACCAGACATGTCGGCATTGATTTCGAGTCGATGGCTCAAATTACCTGGGAGCTATTGAAAAAATTTGGCGGTGTATTCGCCAAAAATGGTGATTTTTCATTCAAATATTCATGAAAAATACAAATTCCACTAAAATCCAACAAAAACTGCTGTGTCTCATTCTACCAGTATAACCAGACATGTCGGCATTGATTTCGAGTCGATGGCTCAAATGACCTGGGAGCTATTGAAAAAATCGGGCGGTGTATTCGCCAAAAATGGTGATTTTTCATTCAAATATTCATGAAAAATACAAATTCCACTAAAATCCAACAAAAACTGCTGTGTCTCATTCTACCAGTATAACCAGACATGTCGGCATCGATTTGGAGTCGATGGCTCAAATGACCTGGGAGCTATTGAAAAAATCGGGCGGTGTATTTGGCAAAAATGGTGATTTTTCTTGAATATTCATGAAGAATACAAATTCCACTAAAATCCAACAAAAACTGCTGTGTCTCATTCTACCAGTATAACCAGACATGTCGGCATTGATTTCGAGTCGATGGCTCAAATGACCTGGGAGCTATTGAAAAAATTGGGCGGTGTATTCGCCAAAAATGGTGATTTTTCATTCAAATATTCATGAAAAATACAAATTCCACTAAAATCCAACAAAAACTGCTGTGTCTCATTCTACCAGTATAACCAGACATGTCGGCATTGATTTCGAGTCGATGGCTCAAATGACCTGGGAGCTATTGAAAAAATTTGGCGGTGTATTCGCCAAAAATGGTGATTTTTCATTCAAATATTCATGAAAAATACAAATTCCACTAAAATCCAACAAAAACTGCTGTGTCTCATTCTACCAGTATAACCAGACATGTCGGCATTGATTTCGAGTCGATGGCTCAAATGACCTGGGAGCTATTGAAAAAATTGGGCGGTGTATTCGCCAAAAATGGTGATTTTTCATTCAAATATTCATGAAAAATACAAATTCCACTAAAATCCAACAAAAACTGCTGTGTCTCATTCTACCAGTATAACCAGACATGTCGGCATTGATTTCGAGTCGATGGCTCAAATGACCTGGGAGCTATTGAAAAAATTGGGCGGTGTGTTCGCCAAAAATGGTGATTTTTCATTCAAATATTCATGAAAAATACAAATTCCACTAAAATCCAACAAAAACTGCTGTGTCTCATTCTACCAGTATAACCAGACATGTCGGCATTGATTTGGAGTCGATGGCTCAAATGACCTGGGAGCTATTGAAAAAATCGGGCGGTGTATTTGGCAAAAATGTTGATTTTTCTTGAATATTCATGAAGAATACAAATTCCACTAAAATCCAACAAAAACTGCTGTGTCTCATTCTACCAGTATAACCAGACATGTCGGCATTGATTTCGAGTCGATGGCTCAAATGACCTGGGAGCTATTGAAAAAATCGGGCGGTGTATTTGGCAAAAATGTTGATTTTTCTTGAATATTCATGAAGAATACAAATTCCACTAAAATCCAACAAAAACTGCTGTGTCTCATTCTACCAGTATAACCAGACATGTCGGCATTGATTTCGAGTCGATGGCTCAAATGACCTGGGAGCTATTGAAAAAATTGGGCGGTGTATTCGCCAAAAATGGTGATTTTTCATTCAAATATTCATGAAAAATACAAATTCCACTAAAATCCAACAAAAACTGCTGTGTCTCATTCTACCAGTATAACCAGACATGTCGGCATTGATTTCGAGTCGATGGCTCAAATGACCTGGGAGCTATTGAAAAAATTGGGCGGTGTATTCGCCAAAAATGGTGATTTTTCATTCAAATATTCATGAAAAATACAAATTCCACTAAAATCCAACAAAAACTGCTGTGTCTCATTCTACCAGTATAACCAGACATGTCGGCATTGATTTGGAGTCGATGGCTCAAATGACCTGGGAGCTATTGAAAAAATCGGGCGGTGTATTTGGCAAAAATGTTGATTTTTCTTGAATATTCATGAAGAATACAAATTCCACTAAAATCCAACAAAAACTGCTGTGTCTCATTCTACCAGTATAACCAGACATGTCGGCATTGATTTCGAGTCGATGGCTCAAATGACCTGGGAGCTATTGAAAAAATTGGGCGGTGTATTCGCCAAAAATGGTGATTTTTCATTCAAATATTCATGAAAAATACAAATTCCACTAAAATCCAACAAAAACTGCTGTGTCTCATTCTACCAGTATAACCAGACATGTCGGCATTGATTTCGAGTCGATGGCTCAAATTACCTGGGAGCTATTGAAAAAATTTGGCGGTGTATTCGCCAAAAATGGTGATTTTTCATTCAAATATTCATGAAAAATACAAATTCCACTAAAATCCAACAAAAACTGCTGTGTCTCATTCTACCAGTATAACCAGACATGTCGGCATTGATTTCGAGTCGAAGGCTCAAATGACCTGGGAGCTATTGAAAAAATCGGGCGGTGTATTCGCCAAAAATGGTGATTTTTCATTCAAATATTCATGAAAAATACAAATTCCACTAAAATCCAACAAAAACTGCTGTGTCTCATTCTACCAGTATAACCAGACATGTCGGCATCGATTTGGAGTCGATGGCTCAAATGACCTGGGAGCTATTGAAAAAATCGGGCGGTGTATTTGGCAAAAATGGTGATTTTTCTTGAATATTCATGAAGAATACAAATTCCACTAAAATCCAACAAAAACTGCTGTGTCTCATTCTACCAGTATAACCAGACATGTCGGCATTGATTTCGAGTCGATGGCTCAAATGACCTGGGAGCTATTGAAAAAATTGGGCGGTGTATTCGCCAAAAATGGTGATTTTTCATTCAAATATTCATGAAAAATACAAATTCCACTAAAATCCAACAAAAACTGCTGTGTCTCATTCTACCAGTATAACCAGACATGTCGGCATTGATTTCGAGTCGATGGCTCAAATGACCTGGGAGCTATTGAAAAAATTGGGCGGTGTATTCGCCAAAAATGGTGATTTTTCATTCAAATATTCATGAAAAATACAAATTCCACTAAAATCCAACAAAAACTGCTGTGTCTCATTCTACCAGTATAACCAGACATGTCGGCATTGATTTCGAGTCGATGGCTCAAATGACCTGGGAGCTATTGAAAAAATTGGGCGGTGTATTCGCCAAAAATGGTGATTTTTCATTCAAATATTCATGAAAAATACAAATTCCACTAAAATCCAACAAAAACTGCTGTGTCTCATTCTACCAGTATAACCAGACATGTCGGCATTGATTTGGAGTCGATGGCTCAAATGACCTGGGAGCTATTGAAAAAATCGGGCGGTGTATTTGGCAAAAATGTTGATTTTTCTTGAATATTCATGAAGAATACAAATTCCACTAAAATCCAACAAAAACTGCTGTGTCTCATTCTACCAGTATAACCAGACATGTCGGCATTGATTTCGAGTCGATGGCTCAAATGACCTGGGAGCTATTGAAAAAATTGGGCGGTGTATTCGCCAAAAATGGTGATTTTTCATTCAAATATTCATGAAAAATACAAATTCCACTAAAATCCAACAAAAACTGCTGTGTCTCATTCTACCAGTATAACCAGACATGTCGGCATTGATTTCGAGTCGATGGCTCAAATGACCTGGGAGCTATTGAAAAAATTGGGCGGTGTATTCGCCAAAAATGGTGATTTTTCATTCAAATATTCATGAAAAATACAAATTCCACTAAAATCCAACAAAAACTGCTGTGTCTCATTCTACCAGTATAACCAGACATGTCGGCATTGATTTGGAGTCGATGGCTCAAATGACCTGGGAGCTATTGAAAAAATCGGGCGGTGTATTTGGCAAAAATGTTGATTTTTCTTGAATATTCATGAAGAATACAAATTCCACTAAAATCCAACAAAAACTGCTGTGTCTCATTCTACCAGTATAACCAGACATGTCGGCATTGATTTCGAGTCGATGGCTCAAATGACCTGGGAGCTATTGAAAAAATTGGGCGGTGTATTCGCCAAAAATGGTGATTTTTCATTCAAATATTCATGAAAAATACAAATTCCACTAAAATCCAACAAAAACTGCTGTGTCTCATTCTACCAGTATAACCAGACATGTCGGCATTGATTTCGAGTCGATGGCTCAAATTACCTGGGAGCTATTGAAAAAATTTGGCGGTGTATTCGCCAAAAATGGTGATTTTTCATTCAAATATTCATGAAAAATACAAATTCCACTAAAATCCAACAAAAACTGCTGTGTCTCATTCTACCAGTATAACCAGACATGTCGGCATTGATTTCGAGTCGATGGCTCAAATGACCTGGGAGCTATTGAAAAAATCGGGCGGTGTATTCGCCAAAAATGGTGATTTTTCATTCAAATATTCATGAAAAATACAAATTCCACTAAAATCCAACAAAAACTGCTGTGTCTCATTCTACCAGTATAACCAGACATGTCGGCATCGATTTGGAGTCGATGGCTCAAATGACCTGGGAGCTATTGAAAAAATCGGGCGGTGTATTTGGCAAAAATGGTGATTTTTCTTGAATATTCATGAAGAATACAAATTCCACTAAAATCCAACAAAAACTGCTGTGTCTCATTCTACCAGTATAACCAGACATGTCGGCATTGATTTCGAGTCGATGGCTCAAATGACCTGGGAGCTATTGAAAAAATTGGGCGGTGTATTCGCCAAAAATGGTGATTTTTCATTCAAATATTCATGAAAAATACAAATTCCACTAAAATCCAACAAAAACTGCTGTGTCTCATTCTACCAGTATAACCAGACATGTCGGCATTGATTTCGAGTCGATGGCTCAAATGACCTGGGAGCTATTGAAAAAATTGGGCGGTGTATTCGCCAAAAATGGTGATTTTTCATTCAAATATTCATGAAAAATACAAATTCCACTAAAATCCAACAAAAACTGCTGTGTCTCATTCTACCAGTATAACCAGACATGTCGGCATTGATTTCGAGTCGATGGCTCAAATGACCTGGGAGCTATTGAAAAAATTGGGCGGTGTATTCGCCAAAAATGGTGATTTTTCATTCAAATATTCATGAAAAATACAAATTCCACTAAAATCCAACAAAAACTGCTGTGTCTCATTCTACCAGTATAACCAGACATGTCGGCATTGATTTCGAGTCGATGGCTCAAATGACCTGGGAGCTATTGAAAAAATCGGGCGGTGTATTTGGCAAAAATGGTGATTTTTCTTGAATATTCATGAAGAATACAAATTCCACTAAAATCCAACAAAAACTGCTGTGTCTCATTCTACCAGTATAACCAGACATGTCGGCATTGATTTCGAGTCGATGGCTCAAATGACCTGGGAGCTATTGAAAAAATTGGGCGGTGTATTCGCCAAAAATGGTGATTTTTCATTCAAATATTCATGAAAAATACAAATTCCACTAAAATCCAACAAAAACTGCTGTGTCTCATTCTACCAGTATAACCAGACATGTCGGCATTGATTTCGAGTCGATGGCTCAAATGACCTGGGATCTATTGAAAAAATCGGGCGGTGTATTTGGCAAAAATGGTGATTTTTCATTCAAATATTCATGAAAAATACAAATTCCACTAAAATCCAACAAAAACTGCTGTGTCTCATTCTACCAGTATAACCAGACATGTCGGCATTGATTTCGAGTCGATGGCTCAAATGACCTGGGAGCTATTGAAAAAATTGGGCGGTGTATTCGCCAAAAATGGTGATTTTTCATTCAAATATTCATGAAAAATACAAATTCCACTAAAATCCAACAAAAACTGCTGTGTCTCATTCTACCAGTATAACCAGACATGTCGGCATTGATTTGGAGTCGATGGCTCAAATGACCTGGGAGCTATTGAAAAAATCGGGCGGTGTATTTGGCAAAAATGTTGATTTTTCTTGAATATTCATGAAGAATACAAATTCCACTAAAATCCAACAAAAACTGCTGTGTCTCATTCTACCAGTATAACCAGACATGTCGGCATTGATTTCGAGTCGATGGCTCAAATGACCTGGGAGCTATTGAAAAAATTGGGCGGTGTATTCGCCAAAAATGGTGATTTTTCATTCAAATATTCATGAAAAATACAAATTCCACTAAAATCCAACAAAAACTGCTGTGTCTCATTCTACCAGTATAACCAGACATGTCGGCATTGATTTGGAGTCGATGGCTCAAATGACCTGGGAGCTATTGAAAAAATCGGGCGGTGTATTTGGCAAAAATGTTGATTTTTCTTGAATATTCATGAAGAATACAAATTCCACTAAAATCCAACAAAAACTGCTGTGTCTCATTCTACCAGTATAACCAGACATGTCGGCATTGATTTCGAGTCGATGGCTCAAATGACCTGGGAGCTATTGAAAAAATTGGGCGGTGTATTCGCCAAAAATGGTGATTTTTCATTCAAATATTCATGAAAAATACAAATTCCACTAAAATCCAACAAAAACTGCTGTGTCTCATTCTACCAGTATAACCAGACATGTCGGCATTGATTTGGAGTCGATGGCTCAAATGACCTGGGAGCTATTGAAAAAATCGGGCGGTGTATTTGGCAAAAATGTTGATTTTTCTTGAATATTCATGAAGAATACAAATTCCACTAAAATCCAACAAAAACTGCTGTGTCTCATTCTACCAGTATAACCAGACATGTCGGCATTGATTTCGAGTCGATGGCTCAAATGACCTGGGAGCTATTGAAAAAATTGGGCGGTGTATTCGCCAAAAATGGTGATTTTTCATTCAAATATTCATGAAAAATACAAATTCCACTAAAATCCAACAAAAACTGCTGTGTCTCATTCTACCAGTATAACCAGACATGTCGGCATTGATTTCGAGTCGATGGCTCAAATGACCTGGGAGCTATTGAAAAAATCGGGCGGTGTATTCGCCAAAAATGGTGATTTTTCATTCAAATATTCATGCAAAATACAAATTCCACTAAAATCCAACAAAAACTGCTGTGTCTCATTCTACCAGTATAACCAGACATGTCGGCATTGATTTCGAGTCGATGGCTCAAATGACCTGGGAGCTATTGAAAAAAGTGGGCGGTGTATTCGCCAAAAATGGTGATTTTTCATTCAAATATTCATGAAAAATACAAATTCCACTAAAATCCAACAAAAACTGCTGTGTCTCATTCTACCAGTATAACAAGATATTTGGCCATTGATTTCGAGTCGATGGCTCAAATGACCTGGGAGCTATTGAAAAAATCGGGCGGTGTATTTGGCAAAAATGGTGATTTTTCATTCAAATATTCATGAAAAATACAAATTCCACTAAAATCCAACAAAAACTGCTGTGTCTCATTCTACCAGTATAACCAGACATGTCGGCATTGATTTCGAGTCGATGGCTCAAATGACCTGGGAGCTATTGAAAAAATTGGGCGGTGTATTCGCCAAAAATGGTGATTTTTCATTCAAATATTCATGCAAAATACAAATTCCACTAAAATCCAACAAAAACTGCTGTGTCTCATTCTACCAGTATAACAAGATATTTGGCCATTGATTTCGAGTCGATGGCTCAAATGACCTGGGAGCTATTGAAAAAATCGGGCGGTGTATTTGGCAAAAATGGTGATTTTTCATTCAAATATTCATGAAAAATACAAATTCCACTAAAATCCAACAAAAACTGCTGTGTCTCATTCTACCAGTATAACCAGACATGTCGGCATTGATTTCGAGTCGATGGCTCAAATGACCTGGGATCTATTGAAAAAATTGGGCGGTGTATTCGCCAAAAATGGTGATTTTTCATTCAAATATTCATGCAAAATACAAATTCCACTAAAATCCAACAAAAACTGCTGTGTCTCATTCTACCAGTATAACCAGACATGTCGGCATTGATTTCGAGTCGATGGCTCAAATGACCTGGGAGCTATTGAAAAAAGTGGGCGGTGTATTCGCCAAAAATGGTGATTTTTCATTCAAATATTCATGAAAAATACAAATTCCACTAAAATCCAACAAAAACTGCTGTGTCTCATTCTACCAGTATAACCAGACATGTCGGCATTGATTTCGAGTCGATGGCTCAAATGACCTGGGATCTATTGAAAAAATTGGGCGGTGTATTCGCCAAAAATGGTGATTTTTCATTCAAATATTCATGAAAAATACAAATTCCACTAAAATCCAACAAAAACTGCTGTGTCTCATTCTACCAGTATAACCAGACATGTCGGCATTGATTTCGAGTCGATGGCTCAAATGACCTGGGAGCTATTGAAAAAATCGGGCGGTGTATTTGGCAAAAATGGTGATTTTTCATTCAAATATTCATGAAAAATACAAATTCCACTAAAATCCAACAAAAACTGCTGTGTCTCATTCTACCAGTATAACCAGACATGTCGGCATTGATTTCGAGTCGATGGCTCAAATGACCTGGGAGCTATTGAAAAAATCGGGCGGTGTATTCGCCAAAAATGGTGATTTTTCATTCAAATATTCATGAAAAATACAAATTCCACTAAAATCCAACAAAAACTGCTGTGTCTCATTCTACCAGTATAACCAGACATGTCGGCATTGATTTCGAGTCGATGGCTCAAATGACCTGGGAGCTATTGAAAAAATTGGGCGGTGTATTCGCCAAAAATGGTGATTTTTCATTCAAATATTCATGAAAAATACAAATTCCACTAAAATCCAACAAAAACTGCTGTGTCTCATTCTACCAGTATAACCAGACATGTCGGCATTGATTTGGAGTCGATGGCTCAAATGACCTGGGAGCTATTGAAAAAATCGGGCGGTGTATTTGGCAAAAATGGTGATTTTTCTTGAATATTCATGAAGAATACAAATTCCACTAAAATCCAACAAAAACTGCTGTGTCTCATTCTACCAGTATAACCAGACATGTCGGCATTGATTTCGAGTCGATGGCTCAAATGACCTGGGAGCTATTGAAAAAATTGGGCGGTGTATTCGCCAAAAATGGTGATTTTTCATTCAAATATTCATGCAAAATACAAATTCCACTAAAATCCAACAAAAACTGCTGTGTCTCATTCTACCAGTATAACAAGATATTTGGCCATTGATTTCGAGTCGATGGCTCAAATGACCTGGGAGCTATTGAAAAAATCGGGCGGTGTATTTGGCAAAAATGGTGATTTTTCATTCAAATATTCATGAAAAATACAAATTCCACTAAAATCCAACAAAAACTGCTGTGTCTCATTCTACCAGTATAACCAGACATGTCGGCATTGATTTCGAGTCGATGGCTCAAATGACCTGGGATCTATTGAAAAAATTGGGCGGTGTATTCGCCAAAAATGGGGATTTTTCATTCAAATATTCATGCAAAATACAAATTCCACTAAAATCCAACAAAAACTGCTGTGTCTCATTCTACCAGTATAACCAGACATGTCGGCATTGATTTCGAGTCGATGGCTCAAATGACCTGGGAGCTATTGAAAAAAGTGGGCGGTGTATTCGCCAAAAATGGTGATTTTTCATTCAAATATTCATGAAAAATACAAATTCCACTAAAATCCAACAAAAACTGCTGTGTCTCATTCTACCAGTATAACCAGACATGTCGGCATTGATTTCGAGTCGATGGCTCAAATGACCTGGGATCTATTGAAAAAATTGGGCGGTGTATTCGCCAAAAATGGTGATTTTTCATTCAAATATTCATGCAAAATACAAATTCCACTAAAATCCAACAAAAACTGCTGTGTCTCATTCTACCAGTATAACCAGACATGTCGGCATTGATTTCGAGTCGATGGCTCAAATGACCTGGGAGCTATTGAAAAAAGTGGGCGGTGTATTCGCCAAAAATGGTGATTTTTCATTCAAATATTCATGAAAAATACAAATTCCACTAAAATCCAACAAAAACTGCTGTGTCTCATTCTACCAGTATAACCAGACATGTCGGCATTGATTTCGAGTCGATGGCTCAAATGACCTGGGATCTATTGAAAAAATTGGGCGGTGTATTCGCCAAAAATGGTGATTTTTCATTCAAATATTCATGAAAAATACAAATTCCACTAAAATCCAACAAAAACTGCTGTGTCTCATTCTACCAGTATAACCAGACATGTCGGCATTGATTTCGAGTCGATGGCTCAAATGACCTGGGAGCTATTGAAAAAATCGGGCGGTGTATTTGGCAAAAATGGTGATTTTTCATTCAAATATTCATGAAAAATACAAATTCCACTAAAATCCAACAAAAACTGCTGTGTCTCATTCTACCAGTATAACCAGACATGTCGGCATTGATTTCGAGTCGATGGCTCAAATGACCTGGGAGCTATTGAAAAAATCGGGCGGTGTATTCGCCAAAAATGGTGATTTTTCATTCAAATATTCATGAAAAATACAAATTCCACTAAAATCCAACAAAAACTGCTGTGTCTCATTCTACCAGTATAACCAGACATGTCGGCATTGATTTCGAGTCGATGGCTCAAATGACCTGGGAGCTATTGAAAAAATTGGGCGGTGTATTCGCCAAAAATGGTGATTTTTCATTCAAATATTCATGAAAAATACAAATTCCACTAAAATCCAACAAAAACTGCTGTGTCTCATTCTACCAGTATAACCAGACATGTCGGCATTGATTTGGAGTGGATGGCTCAAATGACCTGGGAGCTATTGAAAAAATCGGGCGGTGTATTTGGCAAAAATGTTGATTTTTCTTGAATATTCATGAAGAATACAAATTCCACTAAAATCCAACAAAAACTGCTGTGTCTCATTCTACCAGTATAACCAGACATGTCGGCATTGATTTCGAGTCGATGGCTCAAATGACCTGGGAGCTATTGAAAAAAGTGGGCGGTGTATTCGCCAAAAATGGTGATTTTTTATTCAAATATTCATGAAAAATACAAATTCCACTAAAATCCAACAAAAACTGCTGTGTCTCATTCTACCAGTATAACAAGATATTTGGCCATTGATTTCGAGTCGATGGCTCAAATGACCTGGGAGCTATTGAAAAAATCGGGCGGTGTATTTGGCAAAAATGGTGATTTTTCATTCAAATATTCATGAAAAATACAAATTCCACTAAAATCCAACAAAAACTGCTGTGTCTCATTCTACCAGTATAACCAGACATGTCGGCATTGATTTCGAGTCGATGGCTCAAATGACCTGGGAGCTATTGAAAAAATTGGGCGGTGTATTCGCCAAAAATGGTGATTTTTCATTCAAATATTCATGCAAAATACAAATTCCACTAAAATCCAACAAAAACTGCTGTGTCTCATTCTACCAGTATAACAAGATATTTGGCCATTGATTTCGAGTCGATGGCTCAAATGACCTGGGAGCTATTGAAAAAATCGGGCGGTGTATTTGGCAAAAATGGTGATTTTTCATTCAAATATTCATGAAAAATACAAATTCCACTAAAATCCAACAAAAACTGCTGTGTCTCATTCTACCAGTATAACCAGACATGTCGGCATTGATTTCGAGTCGATGGCTCAAATGACCTGGGATCTATTGAAAAAATTGGGCGGTGTATTCGCCAAAAATGGTGATTTTTCATTCAAATATTCATGCAAAATACAAATTCCACTAAAATCCAACAAAAACTGCTGTGTCTCATTCTACCAGTATAACCAGACATGTCGGCATTGATTTCGAGTCGATGGCTCAAATGACCTGGGATCTATTGAAAAAATTGGGCGGTGTATTCGCCAAAAATGGTGATTTTTCATTCAAATATTCATGAAAAATACAAATTCCACTAAAATCCAACAAAAACTGCTGTGTCTCATTCTACCAGTATAACCAGACATGTCGGCATTGATTTCGAGTCGATGGCTCAAATGACCTGGGAGCTATTGAAAAAATCGGGTGGTGTATTTGGCAAAAATGGTGATTTTTCATTCAAATATTCATGAAAAATACAAATTCCACTAAAATCCAACAAAAACTGCTGTGTCTCATTCTACCAGTATAACCAGACATGTCGGCATTGATTTCGAGTCGATGGCTCAAATGACCTGGGAGCTATTGAAAAAATCGGGCGGTGTATTCGCCAAAAATGGTGATTTTTCATTCAAATATTCATGAAAAATACAAATTCCACTAAAATCCAACAAAAACTGCTGTGTCTCATTCTACCAGTATAACCAGACATGTTGGCATTGATTTCGAGTCGATGGCTCAAATGACCTGGGAGCTATTGAAAAAATCGGGCGGTGTATTCGCCAAAAATGGTGATTTTTCATTCAAATATTCATGAAAAATACAAATTCCACTAAAATCCAACAAAAACTGCTGTGTCTCATTCTACCAGTATAACAAGATATTTGGCCATTGATTTCGAGTCGATGGCTCAAATGACCTGGGAGCTATTGAAAAAATCGGGCAGTGTATTCGCCAAAAATGGTGATTTTTCATTCAAGTATTCATGAAAAATACAAATTCCACTAAAATCCAACAAAAACTGCTGTGTCTCATTCTACCAGTATAACAAGATATTTGGCCATTGATTTCGAGTCGATGGCTCAAATGACCTGGGAGCTATTGAAAAAATCGGGCGGTGTATTTGGCAAAAATGGTGATTTTTCATTCAAATATTCATGAAAAATACAAATTCCACTAAAATCCAACAAAAACTGCTGTGTCTCATTCTACCAGTATAACCAGACATGTCGGCATTGATTTCGAGTCGATGGCTCAAATGACCTGGGAGCTATTGAAAAAATCGGGCGGTGTATTCGCCAAAAATGGTGATTTTTCATTCAAATATTCATGAAAAATACAAATTCCACTAAAATCCAACAAAAACTGCTGTGTCTCATTCTACCAGTATAACCAGACATGTCGGCATTGATTTCGAGTCGATGGCTCAAATGACCTGGGAGCTATTGAAAAAATTGGGCGGTGTATTCGCCAAAAATGGTGATTTTTCATTCAAATATTCATGAAAAATACAAATTCCACTAAAATCCAACAAAAACTGCTGTGTCTCATTCTACCAGTATAACCAGACATGTCGGCATTGATTTCGAGTCGATGGCTCAAATGACCTGGGATCTATTGAAAAAATTGGGCGGTGTATTCGCCAAAAATGTTGATTTTTCATTCAAATATTCATGAAAAATACAAATTCCACTAAAATCCAACAAAAACTGCTGTGTCTCATTCTACCAGTATAACCAGACATGTCGGCATTGATTTCGAGTCGATGGCTCAAATGACCTGGGAGCTATTGAAAAAATTTGGCGGTGTATTCGCCAAAAATGGTGATTTTTCATTCAAATATTCATGAAGAATACAAATTCCACTAAAATACAACAAAAACTGCTGTGTCTCATTCTACCAGTATAACCAGACATGTCGGCATTGATTTCGAGTCGATGGCTCAAATGACCTGGGATCTATTGAAAAAATCGGGCGGTGTATTTGGCAAAAATGGTGATTTTTCATTCAAATATTCATGAAAAATACAAATTCCACTAAAATCCAACAAAAACTGCTGTGTCTCATTCTACCAGTATAACCAGACATGTCGGCATTGATTTCGAGTCGATGGCTCAAATGACCTGGGAGCTATTGAAAAAATTGGGCGGTGTATTCGCCAAAAATGGTGATTTTTCATTCAAATATTCATGAAAAATACAAATTCCACTAAAATCCAACAAAAACTGCTGTGTCTCATTCTACCAGTATAACCAGACATGTCGGCATTGATTTGGAGTCGATGGCTCAAATGACCTGGGAGCTATTGAAAAAATCGGGCGGTGTATTTGGCAAAAATGTTGATTTTTCTTGAATATTCATGAAGAATACAAATTCCACTAAAATCCAACAAAAACTGCTGTGTCTCATTCTACCAGTATAACCAGACATGTCGGCATTGATTTGGAGTGGATGGCTCAAATGACCTGGGAGCTATTGAAAAAATTGGGCGGTGTATTCGCCAAAAATGTTGATTTTTCATTCAAATATTCATGAAAAATACAAATTCCACTAAAATCCAACAAAAACTGCTGTGTCTCATTCTACCAGTATAACCAGACATGTCGGCATTGATTTCGAGTCGATGGCTCAAATGACCTGGGAGCTATTGAAAAAATTTGGCGGTGTATTCGCCAAAAATGGTGATTTTTCATTCAAATATTCATAAAAAATACAAATTCCACTAAAATCCAACAAAAACTGCTGTGTCTCATTCTACCAGTATAACCAGACATGTCGGCATTGATTTCGAGTCGATGGCTCAAATGACCTGGGATCTATTGAAAAAATCGGGCGGTGTATTTGGCAAAAATGGTGATTTTTCATTCAAATATTCATGAAAAATACAAATTCCACTAAAATCCAACAAAAACTGCTGTGTCTCATTCTACCAGTATAACCAGACATGTCGGCATTGATTTGGAGTCGATGGCTCAAATGACCTGGGAGCTATTGAAAAAATCGGGCGGTGTATTTGGCAAAAATGTTGATTTTTCTTGAATATTCATGAAGAATACAAATTCCACTAAAATCCAACAAAAACTGCTGTGTCTCATTCTACCAGTATAACCAGACATGTCGGCATTGATTTCGAGTCGATGGCTCAAATGACCTGGGAGCTATTGAAAAAATTGGGCGGTGTATTCGCCAAAAATGGTGATTTTTCATTCAAATATTCATGAAAAATACAAATTCCACTAAAATCCAACAAAAACTGCTGTGTCTCATTCTACCAATATAACCAGACATGTCGGCATTGATTTCGAGTCGATGGCTCAAATGACCTGGGAGCTATTGAAAAAATTTGGCGGTGTATTCGCCAAAAATGGTGATTTTTCATTCAAATATTCATGAAAAATACAAATTCCACTAAAATCCAACAAAAACTGCTGTGTCTCATTCTACCAGTATAACCAGACATGTCGGCATTGATTTCGAGTCGATGGCTCAAATGACCTGGGAGCTATTGAAAAAATCGGGCGGTGTATTCGCCAAAAATGGTGATTTTTCATTCAAATATTCATGCAAAATACAAATTCCACTAAAATCCAACAAAAACTGCTGTGTCTCATTCTACCAGTATAACCAGACATGTCGGCATTGATTTCGAGTCGATGGCTCAAATGACCTGGGAGCTATTGAAAAAAGTGGGCGGTGTATTCGCCAAAAATGGTGATTTTTTATTCAAATATTCATGAAAAATACAAATTCCACTAAAATCCAACAAAAACTGCTGTGTCTCATTCTACCAGTATAACAAGATATTTGGCCATTGATTTCGAGTCGATGGCTCAAATGACCTGGGAGCTATTGAAAAAATCGGGCGGTGTATTTGGCAAAAATGGTGATTTTTCATTCAAATATTCATGAAAAATACAAATTCCACTAAAATCCAACAAAAACTGCTGTGTCTCATTCTACCAGTATAACCAGACATGTCGGCATTGATTTCGAGTCGATGGCTCAAATGACCTGGGAGCTATTGAAAAAATTGGGCGGTGTATTCGCCAAAAATGGTGATTTTTCATTCAAATATTCATGCAAAATACAAATTCCACTAAAATCCAACAAAAACTGCTGTGTCTCATTCTACCAGTATAACAAGATATTTGGCCATTGATTTCGAGTCGATGGCTCAAATGACCTGGGAGCTATTGAAAAAATCGGGCGGTGTATTTGGCAAAAATGGTGATTTTTCATTCAAATATTCATGAAAAATACAAATTCCACTAAAATCCAACAAAAACTGCTGTGTCTCATTCTACCAGTATAACCAGACATGTCGGCATTGATTTCGAGTCGATGGCTCAAATGACCTGGGATCTATTGAAAAAATTGGGCGGTGTATTCGCCAAAAATGGTGATTTTTCATTCAAATATTCATGCAAAATACAAATTCCACTAAAATCCAACAAAAACTGCTGTGTCTCATTCTACCAGTATAACCAGACATGTCGGCATTGATTTCGAGTCGATGGCTCAAATGACCTGGGAGCTATTGAAAAAAGTGGGCGGTGTATTCGCCAAAAATGGTGATTTTTCATTCAAATATTCATGAAAAATACAAATTCCACTAAAATCCAACAAAAACTGCTGTGTCTCATTCTACCAGTATAACCAGACATGTCGGCATTGATTTCGAGTCGATGGCTCAAATGACCTGGGATCTATTGAAAAAATTGGGCGGTGTATTCGCCAAAAATGGTGATTTTTCATTCAAATATTCATGAAAAATACAAATTCCACTAAAATCCAACAAAAACTGCTGTGTCTCATTCTACCAGTATAACCAGACATGTCGGCATTGATTTCGAGTCGATGGCTCAAATGACCTGGGAGCTATTGAAAAAATCGGGTGGTGTATTTGGCAAAAATGGTGATTTTTCATTCAAATATTCATGAAAAATACAAATTCCACTAAAATCCAACAAAAACTGCTGTGTCTCATTCTACCAGTATAACCAGACATGTCGGCATTGATTTCGAGTCGATGGCTCAAATGACCTGGGAGCTATTGAAAAAATCGGGCGGTGTATTCGCCAAAAATGGTGATTTTTCATTCAAATATTCATGAAAAATACAAATTCCACTAAAATCCAACAAAAACTGCTGTGTCTCATTCTACCAGTATAACCAGACATGTTGGCATTGATTTCGAGTCGATGGCTCAAATGACCTGGGAGCTATTGAAAAAATCGGGCGGTGTATTCGCCAAAAATGGTGATTTTTCATTCAAATATTCATGAAAAATACAAATTCCACTAAAATCCAACAAAAACTGCTGTGTCTCATTCTACCAGTATAACAAGATATTTGGCCATTGATTTCGAGTCGATGGCTCAAATGACCTGGGAGCTATTGAAAAAATCGGGCAGTGTATTCGCCAAAAATGGTGATTTTTCATTCAAGTATTCATGAAAAATACAAATTCCACTAAAATCCAACAAAAACTGCTGTGTCTCATTCTACCAGTATAACAAGATATTTGGCCATTGATTTCGAGTCGATGGCTCAAATGACCTGGGAGCTATTGAAAAAATCGGGCGGTGTATTTGGCAAAAATGGTGATTTTTCATTCAAATATTCATGAAAAATACAAATTCCACTAAAATCCAACAAAAACTGCTGTGTCTCATTCTACCAGTATAACCAGACATGTCGGCATTGATTTCGAGTCGATGGCTCAAATGACCTGGGAGCTATTGAAAAAATCGGGCGGTGTATTCGCCAAAAATGGTGATTTTTCATTCAAATATTCATGAAAAATACAAATTCCACTAAAATCCAACAAAAACTGCTGTGTCTCATTCTACCAGTATAACCAGACATGTCGGCATTGATTTCGAGTCGATGGCTCAAATGACCTGGGAGCTATTGAAAAAATCGGGCGGTGTATTTGGCAAAAATGGTGATTTTTCATTCAAATATTCATGAAAAATACAAATTCCACTAAAATCCAACAAAAACAGCTGTGTCTCATTCTACCAGTATAACCAGACATGTCGGTATTGATTTCGAGTCGATGGCTCAAATGACCTGGGAGCTATTGAAAAAATCGGGCGGTGTATTTGGCAAAAATGTTGATTTTTCTTGAATATTCATGAAGAATACAAATTCCACTAAAATCCAACAAAAACTGCTGTGTCTCATTCTACCAGTATAACCAGACATGTCGGCATTGATTTCGAGTCGATGGCTCAAATGACCTGGGAGCTATTGAAAAAATTTGGCGGTGTATTCGCCAAAAATGGTGATTTTTCATTCAAATATTCATGAAAAATACAAATTCCACTAAAATCCAACAAAAACTGCTGTGTCTCATTCTACCAGTATAACCAGACATGTCGGCATTGATTTCGAGTCGATGGCTCAAATGACCTGGGATCTATTGAAAAAATCGGGCGGTGTATTTGGCAAAAATGGTGATTTTTCATTCAAATATTCATGAAAAATACAAATTCCACTAAAATCCAACAAAAACTGCTGTGTCTCATTCTACCAGTATAACCAGACATGTCGGCATTGATTTCGAGTCGATGGCTCAAATGACCTGGGAGCTATTGAAAAAATTGGGCGGTGTATTCGCCAAAAATGGTGATTTTTCATTCAAATATTCATGAAAAATACAAATTCCACTAAAATCCAACAAAAACTGCTGTGTCTCATTCTACCAGTATAACCAGACATGTCGGCATTGATTTGGAGTCGATGGCTCAAATGACCTGGGAGCTATTGAAAAAATCGGGCGGTGTATTTGGCAAAAATGTTGATTTTTCTTGAATATTCATGAAGAATACAAATTCCACTAAAATCCAACAAAAACTGCTGTGTCTCATTCTACCAGTATAACCAGACATGTCGGCATTGATTTCGAGTCGATGGCTCAAATGACCTGGGAGCTATTGAAAAAATTGGGCGGTGTATTCGCCAAAAATGTTGATTTTTCATTCAAATATTCATGAAAAATACAAATTCCACTAAAATCCAACAAAAACTGCTGTGTCTCATTCTACCAGTATAACCAGACATGTCGGCATTGATTTCGAGTCGATGGCTCAAATGACCTGGGAGCTATTGAAAAAATTTGGCGGTGTATTCGCCAAAAATGGTGATTTTTCATTCAAATATTCATGAAAAATACAAATTCCACTAAAATCCAACAAAAACTGCTGTGTCTCATTCTACCAGTATAACCAGACATGTCGGCATTGATTTCGAGTCGATGGCTCAAATGACCTGGGATCTATTGAAAAAATCGGGCGGTGTATTTGGCAAAAATGGTGATTTTTCATTCAAATATTCATGAAAAATACAAATTCCACTAAAATCCAACAAAAACTGCTGTGTCTCATTCTACCAGTATAACCAGACATGTCGGCATTGATTTCGAGTCGATGGCTCAAATGACCTGGGAGCTATTGAAAAAATTGGGCGGTGTATTCGCCAAAAATGGTGATTTTTCATTCAAATATTCATGAAAAATACAAATTCCACTAAAATCCAACAAAAACTGCTGTGTCTCATTCTACCAGTATAACCAGACATGTCGGCATTGATTTGGAGTCGATGGCTCAAATGACCTGGGAGCTATTGAAAAAATCGGGCGGTGTATTTGGCAAAAATGTTGATTTTTCTTGAATATTCATGAAGAATACAAATTCCACTAAAATCCAACAAAAACTGCTGTGTCTCATTCTACCAGTATAACCAGACATGTCGGCATTGATTTCGAGTCGATGGCTCAAATGACCTGGGAGCTATTGAAAAAATTGGGCGGTGTATTCGCCAAAAATGGTGATTTTTCATTCAAATATTCATGAAAAATACAAATTCCACTAAAATCCAACAAAAACTGCTGTGTCTCATTCTACCAGTATAACCAGACATGTCGGCATTGATTTCGAGTCGATGGCTCAAATGACCTGGGAGCTATTGAAAAAATTTGGCGGTGTATTCGCCAAAAATGGTGATTTTTCATTCAAATATTCATGAAAAATACAAATTCCACTAAAATCCAACAAAAACTGCTGTGTCTCATTCTACCAGTATAACCAGACATGTCGGCATTGATTTCGAGTCGATGGCTCAAATGACCTGGGATCTATTGAAAAAATCGGGCGGTGTATTTGGCAAAAATGGTGATTTTTCATTCAAATATTCATGAAAAATACAAATTCCACTAAAATCCAACAAAAACTGCTGTGTCTCATTCTACCAGTATAACCAGACATGTCGGCATTGATTTCGAGTCGATGGCTCAAATGACCTGGGAGCTATTGAAAAAATTGGGCGGTGTATTCGCCAAAAATGGTGATTTTTCATTCAAATATTCATGAAAAATACAAATTCCACTAAAATCCAACAAAAACTGCTGTGTCTCATTCTACCAGTATAACCAGACATGTCGGCATTGATTTGGAGTCGATGGCTCAAATGACCTGGGAGCTATTGAAAAAATCGGGCGGTGTATTTGGCAAAAATGTTGATTTTTCTTGAATATTCATGAAGAATACAAATTCCACTAAAATCCAACAAAAACTGCTGTGTCTCATTCTACCAGTATAACCAGACATGTCGGCATTGATTTCGAGTCGATGGCTCAAATGACCTGGGAGCTATTGAAAAAATCGGGCGGTGTATTCGCCAAAAATGGTGATTTTTCATTCAAATATTCATGAAAAATACAAATTCCACTAAAATCCAACAAAAACTGCTGTGTCTCATTCTACCAGTATAACCAGACATGTCGGCATTGATTTGGAGTCGATGGCTCAAATGACCTGGGAGCTATTGAAAAAATCGGGCGGTGTATTTGGCAAAAATGTTGATTTTTCTTGAATATTCATGAAGAATACAAATTCCACTAAAATCCAACAAAAACTGCTGTGTCTCATTCTACCAGTATAACCAGACATGTCGGCATTGATTTCGAGTCGATGGCTCAAATGACCTGGGAGCTATTGAAAAAATTGGGCGGTGTATTCGCCAAAAATGGTGATTTTTCATTCAAATATTCATGAAAAATACAAATTCCACTAAAATCCAACAAAAACTGCTGTGTCTCATTCTACCAGTATAACCAGACATGTCGGCATTGATTTCGAGTCGATGGCTCAAATGACCTGGGAGCTATTGAAAAAATTGGGCGGTGTATTCGCCAAAAATGGTGATTTTTCATTCAAATATTCATGAAAAATACAAATTCCACTAAAATCCAACAAAAACTGCTGTGTCTCATTCTACCAGTATAACCAGACATGTCGGCATTGATTTCGAGTCGATGGCTCAAATGACCTGGGAGCTATTGAAAAAATTGGGCGGTGTATTCGCCAAAAATGGTGATTTTTCATTCAAATATTCATGAAAAATACAAATTCCACTAAAATCCAACAAAAACTGCTGTGTCTCATTCTACCAGTATAACCAGACATGTCGGCATTGATTTCGAGTCGATGGCTCAAATGACCTGGGAGCTATTGAAAAAATTGGGCGGTGTATTCGCCAAAAATGGTGATTTTTCATTCAAATATTCATGAAAAATACAAATTCCACTAAAATCCAACAAAAACTGCTGTGTCTCATTCTACCAGTATAACCAGACATGTCGGCATTGATTTCGAGTCGATGGCTCAAATGACCTGGGAGCTATTGAAAAAATTGGGCGGTGTGTTCGCCAAAAATGGTGATTTTTCATTCAAATATTCATGAAAAATACAAATTCCACTAAAATCCAACAAAAACTGCTGTGTCTCATTCTACCAGTATAACCAGACATGTCGGCATTGATTTCGAGTCGATGGCTCAAATGACCTGGGAGCTATTGAAAAAATTGGGCGGTGTATTCGCCAAAAATGGTGATTTTTCATTCAAATATTCATGAAAAATACAAATTCCACTAAAATCCAACAAAAACTGCTGTGTCTCATTCTACCAGTATAACCAGACATGTCGGCATTGATTTCGAGTCGATGGCTCAAATGACCTGGGAGCTATTGAAAAAATTGGGCGGTGTATTCGCCAAAAATGGTGATTTTTCATTCAAATATTCATGAAAAATACAAATTCCACTAAAATCCAACAAAAACTGCTGTGTCTCATTCTACCAGTATAACCAGACATGTCGGCATTGATTTCGAGTCGATGGCTCAAATGACCTGGGAGCTATTGAAAAAATCGGGCGGTGTATTCGCCAAAAATGGTGATTTTTCATTCAAATATTCATGAAAAATACAAATTCCACTAAAATCCAACAAAAACTGCTGTGTCTCATTCTACCAGTATAACCAGACATGTCGGCATTGATTTCGAGTCGATGGCTCAAATGACCTGGGAGCTATTGAAAAAATTGGGCGGTGTATTCGCCAAAAATGGTGATTTTTCATTCAAATATTCATGAAAAATACAAATTCCACTAAAATCCAACAAAAACTGCTGTGTCTCATTCTACCAGTATAACCAGACATGTCGGCATTGATTTCGAGTCGATGGCTCAAATGACCTGGGAGCTATTGAAAAAATTGGGCGGTGTATTCGCCAAAAATGGTGATTTTTCATTCAAATATTCATGAAAAATACAAATTCCACTAAAATCCAACAAAAACTGCTGTGTCTCATTCTACCAGTATAACCAGACATGTCGGCATTGATTTCGAGTCGATGGCTCAAATGACCTGGGAGCTATTGAAAAAATTGGGCGGTGTATTCGCCAAAAATGGTGATTTTTCATTCAAATATTCATGAAAAATACAAATTCCACTAAAATCCAACAAAAACTGCTGTGTCTCATTCTACCAGTATAACCAGACATGTCGGCATTGATTTCGAGTCGATGGCTCAAATGACCTGGGAGCTATTGAAAAAATTGGGCGGTGTATTCGCCAAAAATGGTGATTTTTCATTCAAATATTCATGAAAAATACAAATTCCACTAAAATCCAACAAAAACTGCTGTGTCTCATTCTACCAGTATAACCAGACATGTCGGCATTGATTTCGAGTCGATGGCTCAAATGACCTGGGAGCTATTGAAAAAATTGGGCGGTGTATTCGCCAAAAATGGTGATTTTTCATTCAAATATTCATGAAAAATACAAATTCCACTAAAATCCAACAAAAACTGCTGTGTCTCATTCTACCAGTATAACCAGACATGTCGGCATTGATTTCGAGTCGATGGCTCAAATGACCTGGGAGCTATTGAAAAAATTGGGCGGTGTATTCGCCAAAAATGGTGATTTTTCATTCAAATATTCATGAAAAATACAAATTCCACTAAAATCCAACAAAAACTGCTGTGTCTCATTCTACCAGTATAACCAGACATGTCGGCATTGATTTCGAGTCGATGGCTCAAATGACCTGGGAGCTATTGAAAAAATTGGGCGGTGTATTCGCCAAAAATGGTGATTTTTCATTCAAATATTCATGAAAAATACAAATTCCACTAAAATCCAACAAAAACTGCTGTGTCTCATTCTACCAGTATAACCAGACATGTCGGCATTGATTTCGAGTCGATGGCTCAAATGACCTGGGAGCTATTGAAAAAATTGGGCGGTGTATTCGCCAAAAATGGTGATTTTTCATTCAAATATTCATGAAAAATACAAATTCCACTAAAATCCAACAAAAACTGCTGTGTCTCATTCTACCAGTATAACCAGACATGTCGGCATTGATTTCGAGTCGATGGCTCAAATGACCTGGGAGCTATTGAAAAAATTGGGCGGTGTATTCGCCAAAAATGGTGATTTTTCATTCAAATATTCATGAAAAATACAAATTCCACTAAAATCCAACAAAAACTGCTGTGTCTCATTCTACCAGTATAACCAGACATGTCGGCATTGATTTCGAGTCGATGGCTCAAATGACCTGGGAGCTATTGAAAAAATTGGGCGGTGTATTCGCCAAAAATGGTGATTTTTCATTCAAATATTCATGAAAAATACAAATTCCACTAAAATCCAACAAAAACTGCTGTGTCTCATTCTACCAGTATAACCAGACATGTCGGCATTGATTTCGAGTCGATGGCTCAAATGACCTGGGAGCTATTGAAAAAATTGGGCGGTGTATTCGCCAAAAATGGTGATTTTTCATTCAAATATTCATGAAAAATACAAATTCCACTAAAATCCAACAAAAACTGCTGTGTCTCATTCTACCAGTATAACCAGACATGTCGGCATTGATTTCGAGTCGATGGCTCAAATGACCTGGGAGCTATTGAAAAAATTGGGCGGTGTATTCGCCAAAAATGGTGATTTTTCATTCAAATATTCATGAAAAATACAAATTCCACTAAAATCCAACAAAAACTGCTGTGTCTCATTCTACCAGTATAACCAGACATGTCGGCATTGATTTCGAGTCGATGGCTCAAATGACCTGGGAGCTATTGAAAAAATTGGGCGGTGTATTCGCCAAAAATGGTGATTTTTCATTCAAATATTCATGAAAAATACAAATTCCACTAAAATCCAACAAAAACTGCTGTGTCTCATTCTACCAGTATAACCAGACATGTCGGCATTGATTTCGAGTCGATGGCTCAAATGACCTGGGAGCTATTGAAAAAATCGGGCGGTGTATTCGCCAAAAATGGTGATTTTTCATTCAAATATTCATGAAAAATACAAATTCCACTAAAATCCAACAAAAACTGCTGTGTCTCATTCTACCAGTATAACCAGACATGTCGGCATTGATTTCGAGTCGATGGCTCAAATGACCTGGGAGCTATTGAAAAAATCGGGCGGTGTATTGCGCCAAAAATGGTGATTTTTCATTCAAATATTCATGAAAAATACAAATTCCACTAAAATCCAACAAAAACTGCTGTGTCTCATTCTACCAGTATAACCAGACATGTCGGCATTGATTTCGAGTCGATGGCTCAAATGACCTGGGAGCTATTGAAAAAATTGGGCGGTGTATTCGCCAAAAATGGTGATTTTTCATTCAAATATTCATGAAAAATACAAATTCCACTAAAATCCAACAAAAACTGCTGTGTCTCATTCTACCAGTATAACCAGACATGTCGGCATTGATTTCGAGTCGATGGCTCAAATGACCTGGGAGCTATTGAAAAAATTGGGCGGTGTATTCGCCAAAAATGGTGATTTTTCATTCAAATATTCATGAAAAATACAAATTCCACTAAAATCCAACAAAAACTGCTGTGTCTCATTCTACCAGTATAACCAGACATGTCGGCATTGATTTCGAGTCGATGGCTCAAATGACCTGGGAGCTATTGAAAAAATCGGGCGGTGTATTCGCCAAAAATGGTGATTTTTCATTCAAATATTCATGAAAAATACAAATTCCACTAAAATCCAACAAAAACTGCTGTGTCTCATTCTACCAGTATAACCAGACATGTCGGCATTGATTTCGAGTCGATGGCTCAAATGACCTGGGAGCTATTGAAAAAATTGGGCGGTGTATTCGCCAAAAATGGTGATTTTTCATTCAAATATTCATGAAAAATACAAATTCCACTAAAATCCAACAAAAACTGCTGTGTCTCATTCTACCAGTATAACCAGACATGTCGGCATTGATTTCGAGTCGATGGCTCAAATGACCTGGGAGCTATTGAAAAAATTGGGCGGTGTATTCGCCAAAAATGGTGATTTTTCATTCAAATATTCATGAAAAATACAAATTCCACTAAAATCCAACAAAAACTGCTGTGTCTCATTCTACCAGTATAACCAGACATGTCGGCATTGATTTCGAGTCGATGGCTCAAATGACCTGGGAGCTATTGAAAAAATTGGGCGGTGTATTCGCCAAAAATGGTGATTTTTCATTCAAATATTCATGAAAAATACAAATTCCACTAAAATCCAACAAAAACTGCTGTGTCTCATTCTACCAGTATAACCAGACATGTCGGCATTGATTTCGAGTCGATGGCTCAAATGACCTGGGAGCTATTGAAAAAATTGGGCGGTGTATTCGCCAAAAATGGTGATTTTTCATTCAAATATTCATGAAAAATACAAATTCCACTAAAATCCAACAAAAACTGCTGTGTCTCATTCTACCAGTATAACCAGACATGTCGGCATTGATTTCGAGTCATGGCTCAAATGACCTGGAGCTATTGAAAAAATTGGGCGGTGTATTCGCCAAAAATGGTGATTTTTCATTCAAATATTCATGAAAAATACAAATTCCACTAAAAATCCAACAAAAACTGCTGTGTCTCATTCTACCAGTATAACCAGACATGTCGGCATTGATTTCGAGT
>NW_028175050.1:0-39378 GCF_965226575.1 Pagrus pagrus
TGCGTATAATGGAGGCTTTTATGACTCATTACATGAAGTACATACTTGATGAGGCTATTTTTCTCACACTTTAGTGGTCCTTTGTGTCCTTTATTATTGCCATGTCTGCCTGAAAAATATCGATACAGCAATCAGCTATACAGCGCAGAACATCTACGATTCACTACACCACTTATATTAAGTATAAACGTACAAATATAAACGTTTTTTTAAAAGAATGGCAATCAGAAGAGTGCCCCTGGATCCAGTGGCGGATTTAAGAAATTTGGGGCCCTCTGAAATGAGAAGACAACACACAAAACAACAGGTCAATTATACAGATACATACATTTTAACAGAATACACATGTATTATTTGTTTTACCTGTTGTCCCTCTCTTCCTGTCCCTTTTTCACGTTGTCTCTCTCCCTCATTCTGAAAACAAACACACACAAAACACAGTATAAGACTCTTACCCAGTGGTGAAGTGTAAGTATATTTACTCAAGTGCTGACGTAGACATTTTAGGATTTCATGCAACTTCAATTTTGTCTGCTCCGCTGTATCTCAGAGGCAAATACTGCACTTTCTACTCCACTACTGTACATCATTTACGTTGCTGGCTACATATTTCAAACCCTTCCTGCCCAGTGAAAACCATGTACCCTCAAAATGATGATTTAATGCTAATATTTGTGATAAACTGAAAGAGTCTTCCTTTGTGGGGTGACTTCTTCAGCCAAAACCCTTTAAAAAAATCGTCTTGGGCCAGCTGGAAAATACATCATGACAAGACTTCAATGAAGTTAGTTTTAAGTTGGATATTCGACATTCGCAGCCACTCCAACATTTCAAGTGCACCCGTATTGCAGACTTTACAGTAAACACACGGAGAAGACGGCTACAGCGTGTACCGACTTCCTGTTTTCAAAATAAAAATGTGGGATATTTAAAGCAGAGATACTGTGCTTAAAGCTATTGAGAAGCTATTGAGCTAAGATGCTAATAATTACATATAGCCTAAAAATTAATAAAAAATTATGAACAGATGTAAAATGTAAAAACAAGAGGCGTATCTCATGCAGCCAGTGTAGTTACATGATCCCAACATGATTTTGAGTCAATTGATCACATGACCTGGAAGCTATTGCTGCTACTGCTGCTGCCAGCCGCTGTTGCTGCTAGCCACTACTGCTAGCCACTGCCGCTGCCGCAGCCGCAGTGAAGACAGTCGTCACTTTCTGTAACTTGGCGATCAGCTTTCTGTTTTCCTCCTTCTTTCTCCTCTTGTCAGCACGGCTGGGGTAGCTTCTTTTCATCTGTCTCTTTTCTTTACTTTTCTCTTCTATACTCTCCTCTTCTTCTCTCGCCACTTCGCGCCGTTTGTTTTCGTTTTGCTGCTGTCTTCCTGGATCCGTTCTGCACATGCGCAGTAAGATGGACTGATCCAATGTAGTGGAGACTGAAGGGGGGCCCCGATTTTAATCAAAAACATAATTAATGTGCGCAAATAAGTAATAACTGTAGTAACCATAAGTGTATGAGGATTTTTATGGGGCCCTCAGGAACTTGGGGCCCTAGGCAACCACCTAGTTTTGCCTAATGGTAAGTCCGCTCCTGCCTGGATCCGTCCCAGTCCCCTCCAAAAGGAAATGAACCATAAGAGGCCAATATTCCAAAAGTTGCACAAGTTATTTACCAAGGAAAAAGCTAGAGAAAGTGGAAAATCAAATAGGTTAAGACAAACTGTATTGTACAAAGCAACCATCTAATCTTTAATGAACTGCCTCTCTGAAATCCAAAGAGCACATTGCGTACTGAAGTCAAATGGCCTGGACATACAAGGAAAAAAGAAAGGAAAGAGAATCTAGTTACACGGCTTTCACTCCCCAGCAGTGAAAGGTATCAGGCTAAAATCCCACTGAAGTGTGTGTGGCTGTAACAGGAGGTCAGCAGTTAAATGAACTTCTGTTCTATTTTACTGAGAGGATCCTTCATCTGCATTGAGCTAGAAGTAATGAAAGTGTGGTGAAGCATTGAAGATTGATGCCAGGGAACTCCCAGACCTCTTCTCTCTGCTTTTTACCCACTCGCCTTCATCTATAAACACTCTGCCTCTTCTTTCCTGCCTTCCTGTTTTTCAACTGTTTGGCTTTGTGTGTCTGTCATTGCCTCTGTGTCTTTTTTCCTCACTGTGCCTCTCTTCTCTCTCCAGGACTCTTCCTCTAATTGTCTCCAGCTGTGTACCTCTTTCCCCCAGTGTCTCCTCTTTCCATCTCAATCTCTCTTGAATCTGCTTCCTAAAAAACAAAAGTGGCTACTCTGTCTAAACAAGGACAATTCAGCAATCACTCAGGCATCTGTGACCTATTCGGAGCTGAATTCATGTGGAATTGTGACATACATTGAGTAACATTCATTGAGCAGCATACAACAGCATCATATAATGATTACTTTCAGGTTTGAGTATGACACCTAGATTCCACCGGGACAAGTAGCACAGAAATCAAGGAGAATCTGACTAAATAAGCTAAATCTCAGGAGGTCTACTGTATTAGTTGGCAGCACGCTCCGCTTCTGTAACGCTCTCGGTGGGATATGCAGTATCGTGACGAACAGAGCAAAATAGCGTCAGAGACACGCACCCGATGGAAACGAGTTTAAATATTAAACTATTAACGAGTTTAATAGTTTTTAATATTATTATTATTTTAATATTAAGTTTATACACTTAATATACTGCAATGGCAAATACAGTCTGAAGGAAAGGTGATGCATCTTGATGAGTTAAGATGAAAAGTTGTAAAATGTCTGTACTGAGCTTAACTGCAAAACATTAAACGACAACAAATCAAACTAAAGCACAGACACCGTTTTTACATTCATTGTTATCGTGGTTACATAAACAGCCTAAACCTGAACGCAGCATGGGCAAATTTGGTCTCCGATGTCATAATCCTTGGAAAAAACATGACAAGTTTAACTGGTCAAAACCAACAGTCTTTTTTTTTTTTTTGCTAGGATGGCAATTGAAAGGTCTCTGGGTCATCGGGTGGGCTTTAAAGGGCTCATCCTCGTAAAAAAAAAAATCTTACAAGGCCTATTGATTTTATTTAGTGGCCACAACCAGAACTGTATGTCATATGACGTACCCATCTCTACTTTGCCTTATTTTTGCACAATAAGATAAGGCACAGTGTATTCAAAGTTGTCACTTCACCTTCTATAAAGGAGTTGTTTTGGTATCATTCGATATTTACTACGTTATAAGCTCTGAGTGATTTTCTGCTCATGTCTCCTTTTCTCTCAACTTGACTCCAGGTGGTTTGAACCAGTAATCATTTGAAGAATAAAGTATCTAGTAAAGTGAAAAGTTTTCAATGAATAATGGCCTATAAGTTTGACCGCATTTTTGGGGAGTTTGATTTTATTTAAATGTTTTTTTTATTTTTTATCCCAAGTGGTTATTGACTGGGCAGTTCATTTGCCCATTCATGGTGGATTTTGATGATGGAGGGTGTAAAAGGGACTGTTAAACTTAATGACATACCAAAGACACGAGCTGGGAGGTTTTATATAGCTGATCTCCAGTCAGATCTCAGATGTCAAACGCATGCACGCACACAGTCTTCATCCATGTGATCCCAGCCCTGGTGCGGGTTTAATGGAAGCTGTGTAGGAGCTATATTGACGGTAGAGCTGGTTTAACTGGGCAAAACACACACACACACACACACACACACACACACACACACACACACACACACACACACACGGTCAGATCCACTACTTAACTCTACGTGTCGGCCTAGCTTGCATTCTCTCAGTCACATTAGTATTTGTAAATGCATCACAGCACCCTGCGGTGCTCTTAGTCTTTATAATTGTGTGCTGAGAGGCTCTGGTCAGTAACTTAGCCCAAATAGCTTTTAACCACATTTATCACATTTCCGTCTATAACCAGCACTCATGTAACATCCATTACCTTGAGTCAAATGAGTAGTTTTAATCTGACCCAGGTGGCTTGTACCAGGCTTTCTACACACTCTGCCTCGGTTAACTAGAGAGGTCTCAGTATGGATCGCAAATGTCTCCATGCCTTATGCTGATTAGGGTATGACATAAGTGGTGTATTAGAATGAAATGGTAAGATCTGTTAGGGTTGGGTATAGAAAGTTAACAGCTGCTCCATCGTCTTTATGTTTCATGTTCTTGTGCTTGTGTCTGACAAAATCTCTCAAGCAGATGATGCTGTAGTTAGCCCTCTAACCTCCTTTATGCAGTCGCCCCTGTAATGCAGTAGTATGGAAAGCAAGAAGAGACTGAGTTGGCAGGTGGTTGGATGGCTCATACACAGGACCTTCCCCAAGGAGACCGGGTTTGAGTCCTGAGTGACAAAATGTCAAAATGTATTTGTTTTTAAGTTATGATACATGCATACGCAAGTTAACTTATGTAAATAACGTAGCTATTTTAACCAAAGGGAATGATCCTTTCCAAAACCTAACCAAACTGTGACTGTTTGACAATGTTATTAACAGTCCAAAAGTCATAATGTGAAATGTTCATCAGCAAACTTTACTTTGAAAGTCTAACTGGAAGTTGCCTACTTATGATTGCTGACTTGTCTGCGGAGCCCATCACATGCAAAATTGACACTTAATGGGAAAGTAGATCATCATAGCTTGAAGCACACAGCGTAATTAGCACTGTGTGAAAACAATTCACACATTTCAGTGAGTCTGGCAAAAAAGCTTTGGTCCGACACAAAAGTTGTACTAGTTCAATGTTTGCCCCAATGCAATGGACGTCAACTGACAACCCACTGTGTTGAGCATTCAAATACATGCAAACCAAACAAGGGTTTGACTTCAGGTTCAACATGTCCTAGATTCAATGTTTCCAATAGCCTTAACCTTACCCACGTTTTTGTAACTGCAGGAACTTTCCCTGGGACTCAGATATTTAGCTGAAAAGGGTGTAATGTTAAGTATTGAATTAAAAACGTGGACAACTGAATGACAATTTGATGCGTTTGAAATCCAGGTGACATTATGGCATACAGGAAGGTGTGTGATGCCCAGGGTGGTCCACTGGTCGGTGAAGTGCTGCACTGCTCTGGAGGTCTGGATCTGGACTGGGACCTGGACAAGGAGGAGCTACAGGAACCAGGACCCAGCATGGACCGCATGCAGATGCAACATGTAGACTGCCAGCGATCAGGTAGGATTTGTGTGGTACACACTCACAATTTCCTAAAACCTTTCGTGCCAGTGAGGGTTGAAATGCCCACATCAACTGTCACAGTGCCTCAGTGACCAGCAGATCCCAGATTTTACCTTGACATTCATTTGCCTCGCAGTAACACAGTTAATACACAATTTGTAATTGCTGTCTAATCTCAATTCCTTTGTGAACAGGTAATTGTAATACAACAGCCATTTTACAACTCATAACACACGAAGATGCATATCACAGTGTGCCATGTCATGCAGCTGGTCCCACTAAAAGCAATATGATGTGTTTATGAAGAGGTGATTAGTATGTGCTACTAACAGGACAATTACAGCTCATATTTAATGTAAATGAATAATGTCTGATTGATGTCAGGACAGTTAACATGACGAATTTGTGAATTATTTATGAAACATTTTCCCACATTAATGAGCATCCCGCGGCTCATTACTGTCAAACAAAGCAGGGATTTCAGGAGTAAAAAGTATTTACTCAAATCATCTGCTTAACAATAATACGTCTCATTTATATTGTTTACTTCTGCTTTATGACATGTGCTAATGTGATATGCCTTCATTTTAATAAGGATAGGCTTGTTTACACAACCATTTCATGCCAGATTCAGTATACATGTGTAAGATCCCATCTGATGCATGACTTTAACATGCTTATAATAAAAACATAATCCAGTGTTCTTTGTGTAATTTAACTTGAGGTTCGTAGATTTTTTCAGCATGCCAAAACAAGTTTCTTTCTCAGGCTTTTGATGATCTTAAAAGGTATTTTTGCACAGAAATTCTGCAGAAACTCTTACACATAATTTGAAACAACCTGCCACTGTGAAAAAAGAAATACTGTATTTAATGTGAGAAGTTTGCCACTACCATGAGATGCAGAAGTGAAAAACTTCATAAGTACCCTAAAGCTAGACTTGAGTTCCTCAGCTTTGAAGGACTGTTTTGAATTGTGCCTGGAGTTCTGTATCAGTGGCAGTTTTCTATCCTCACAAATGCCTTCTCAAGAAAATGGGCTGATCGTTCCAAAACTCAAGACTTAGCGTTACATTTTTATTCCTTTTCCCATTTACAGTTTGTTTAAATTAAATAAAGTTGAAGTCTGGTGGTAAGTTATAAACAAACCCAAATGTCTCTTTTTTAGAAAAGTCTGTTGACGCTAAGCATGCAGTGATCTTTATGTCTTTTCTCTTGATCATGATGATATTGGAATTTTTGTTTTGACCATGACATTACATATTTTATTGTAAGGTCATTGTGATCTCAATATACCAGAGAGTCTTCTTGGAGTCATCAGATCGAAAATACTAAGAGTCCACAGCCATGCTAGCAGCTCTGAAAGGCTGTGCTTAGGCGCAGCAGTGCTTTAAGCAAAACACTAATGTTGGCAAACAAACATACTCATACAATTACAATCCTAACATGTTGACGTTTAGCATGTATAATGTTTTCCATGTCCATCATCTTAGTTTACCAAAGCATTGGTCTGTTAAAATTTCGTCCTGATGCTGGCACTCAGTTGGACTGTTAAAAGGCGAATAAGTGGATTACTGAATAACGACACCTAGCTTATGATGACGTTTAGCCAATGACACTAAACATAACCTGAATGAAACTCTAAAACATGACCTCGTCAACTCTCCTGCCAGAGTCACGTCAGATAGATTTTCATCAGCAACAGTGGTCGTTCAACAAATTGAGACAACAAATCCCATGCTTCCTTTTGTCTATTGTTTTCAGAAATTACATACATCATTTCACTGATTTAACCTGATTAGTTGCTGGTTTCTGAGTGTGTTGAAACAGTGCAGGTCAATTTGACACATAACACTTTTTTTTTTCTCTTTTATTCTTATTTCTTACTATCAGGGTGTTCAGACCCAGGCCCCGACCCTGATCCTGAGCTGATGGAACCCATCCAGCCGTCTGTCTCAGTCTCACCACATGGACGATTTGAACGACTGCAAGAAGATCCCAACTACATCTCCCACTTCACCAGGGCTCCGGGCCATAAAGGGCAACGACGACTCCACTGCTTCCTGCTCAGGTAATCCAAGGACTGGAGTTGTCGAACTCAAGTCAGATATTCCCTGCTGCAGGGCACTGGAGGGTCATCTTCACAACTTGTATATATTTTGGTGATCTTGTACAGCAGAGTTAAAAATAGCTGGTGTCACCAAATCCACCAAAATGGACAATGTTCTGAATTAACATTTCAAGCACAAATAGTGCAAAAAAAAAAATCTAACAATTTAGAGGACTGTGAAGTGTTAAAAGTGACAATGTGGAATATTTACAGTCCATGCCCTCGTGCTGATGTGACCTTACGTACCTGTTTTGCATTGTTGTTCCATTCCCTGTGATTGCCAAGAATTGTGTAACACTGAATGAGCAAGAAAATGTTGTTAGAGCGGTTACTTAGTTGTGGGTTGAGTAGAGATTGATGTCCATAGTGATGATTTTGGGCCTAGGTACAATGCACACTAGCTTAGCTGTGTCAAAGTAGCGTGACGAGAAGCTTTGATTTCCATTGTATAATTTCCTCCAACTCTTTTTTGGGTCCCATGACAAGGGTATTGAGTATTCGGATGGCCACAGCGTGGGCAAACCACCAGCTGCATAATTATGAGTTTCTTCCTTGCTCCTACACAGAGGTAATATGGAAGAAACCTTATTTTACAAAAAATCTATTGAAAACAGTGCAAAGACGATATATTCAATGTTTTATTTTTGTTATTCTGAATTTGATGCCAGCAACATGTTTCATACAGGCTGGGACAGGGGCAACAAAAGACTGGGAAAGTTGTGAAACTGATCGTCCCAACTGATTTAGAGTCCGGATTGTAAATCATTTATTTACGACACAGAGGGTCCAAAAATGAATGGATGATTGAATGCATGTGAAAACAGAGAAGGCCATTGCATTGAATGGCTTGTTTTCTGGTTTTATTGCTGCAAAGCTTTTCTCATGTCCTCTAAATCATGGACTGAATCATAGACACATGGCACAGTAATGGTCACTGATAAGCCACATTATGGAAATCTGCTTTTTTGCTCTTACCATTAACCAGTTTACATATCAGCATGGCTTTACAAATAAACTTTTTCTTTGTGTAGATTTAATTGGATGTTGGAAGTGCCTTTGTCTCCGTACTCCAACAACAATGTTTTGCACATTTGCGAGTCACCTTGACACTCGTGCTTGATCGTGCCTGTTCTCAAATTATCATCTAACCATTATATATTTCTATTACCCCATTCATTGCCATAAAATAACTGCACAGGATAGGGTAGGGGTGAGGCCTGAGTACCCTTTGAACATTCTCGGGCTTTGCATGCTCTCTAGATAAGCACCACTGCAGGGTGCCTCACGTCAAGGTCTGAATGATACACTTAGACATTGAGCCACATGCACCAATTCTGTCTTTGTTGCTATGAAGGTAATACCAGCCTATTAAATATGAAACTGCACATTAGGCACAATCAGGGTTTTTCTTTAAGGTGCTTTACCTTGGAAACAGTAGCTGTTTTCACATGCATTCAATCATCCATTCATTTAGCCCTGTCAACTCCATTCATAGGTACTTCCTGGCAGGGATGGGGCTTTTTGTCCTCGGCCTACTGATCGGCTGGTTCGCTCACACACCTGCTGTCAAACCACCTGTGCCCCCATCTGACAGCTCAGACCTGCTGGAGGAGCTGCTGAGAGGCATCACAGCCAACAAGATAGATGCTATTCAGAGGTAAGCTTACTGAATTGCGCTTTTGTTGTGGACAGAAGGTGAAAATAAATGCTGTAAGTGGAATGTGACATTGTGCAGATCCACTCACTCAACAGCCCTTTACAACTTACACTGGCTTCACGGGGAGAGTGAGGTGCTGAGTGGTTGTTTGTTAAATGGAAGCACAAGACAAGGCTTAAATGTCAAAGTAATATCTTGCAGCATGGACGTTCAACAGGAGACAGGATGCAATTTTTCTGGTAACACTGACCATGAGTTTACTTAACCTCAACCAACCAAAAACAAACAACTTAACCGTAAAGACAAAGTGTCTTGTTTCTTGTTATCACGTGCTTTTCCTTCCTCAACCAAGCTGATCTTCTTAACAAAGCATCAAACAGAATAGACCAGCGTTCAAATCTTGTCTTGTACAAACAGCCAACGCTGGCATGTGGACACATTCGTTCCCAAACCTAAACTAAATTGTTTTACCTAAACCTAACCAAATTAAACCATAGTGACAAAAAATCTGACTGTGACACGTCAGACCTCGTGTTCAGTCCAAGACCTCCAAATTATATTTTCTGATCTGCCGGACATCATTTGTTTGTCCCTTCCAAAACCATTACAAATTACTGTTTGATAAGTTGATAAGTTGACTTATGGCTAAGGTTTGGTGAATGTGAATAGATGGCACCTGCTGAAATGACTGATGTTGTCGGCCATATTGGTTCCTTTTAATTATGACCTCAGTCTTCCTCTAACCTTGACCAAGTAGATTAAGTTGACTAAACTCTACGTAACCTCAATAATAGAGACCAAATGTCAACTTTGGCCCTGAAGTCTCTTTACATCTCGTCTTTTACCAGCAGTCAGGGTTGTTCATGTAGCCTTCAGACTGCTGTTTGCTTCCTGTCCGCTACCAACAGTTCACATTGGTTTCTTGTAATCATGGCCACAATATTTCCTTAACCTGAACACAAGTGCCTTTTAGTCGCCCAAACCTAACCAAACGATAACCATGAAGACCATCAGGTTAGTGTCTAGCTTTGACACTGGAGGCCTTTCGCATGCTGGTACAGTATCTACCAACAATCTTAGTTTATATGATCATGACCAGAACCTTAACCAAGTGGTTTCCATTGCCTAAACCTAACCAAATCTCAACCATAAAGAAACAGTCAATGGCCAAAGTTTTGGTTTAAAATGTAGGTTTGTCAACTTGTTGATACAGTGAGAGAGACGTGAGGGAATGCATACTGGTGATGAAGGTACTGTAAGAAGGATAGAGAAAAACTAAATTTGAGAAGAAAAGAGGATTTTAGAGTTGTTCGAAGAGCAAAACAATGCTGTCCAATGAAGCCCAAGTCTACCATCACCATAATCAACAGTTAAACAAAATCTAGCCTGGCACACATCCATTTCCAAAGAGGAAGGAAAACAGATGATGATGGTAGAGTGAAAGTGGAAATGAGAGATAACGTCTCTCCACAAGGTAGCAAATCTTTTTTTTCCAACTCTGATACAAACCTCTGTCAACCTGAACACTGCCTTCTCCAAGCCAAAGGATCATGGGATGCCTGGGTATATGTGCCTCTGTGAGATAACTGGCTTTGCCACTGAACTGAGACAATCATGTCACCATGGCTTCCCTTTCTGAGTTTTTCCACAATTTTCATTATTTATTTTCTCACATTTATATTTCTAGGTGCCAGAAACAACCCACCCACCCATACATAACTAGCAAAGACCCACTTATAGTATTATATTATATTTAGCAGTGGCCTCTGTCTACTCTGTTGAGATGTTGAAAGATACAGACCCATATTACTTACTAAACATCAAACTTTTTTTGACCTGTGTACAATTAACCACTTTTTCACAAAGTTGAGGATTCAATTAGATAATTAAAGATGATATCCAACAGAAACATCCATTCAAGCAGCAATATGAGGTCATGTTATGGTTTTGGTCACTAGACCTTATGACCTCTAAACATAATTTCCTTTGTGCTATGAAGCAGGAGAACACAGTCAAAACTGTGATATCAAATTATTATATTGAAACAATCCAGTCTATAAGCCTGGAAATCAATCATACGCAACTCATCTGCAAAAGCGAAATGCATTCATTACCATGATTTAGCACCATGGCAAGAGCTATCTGCAATGTTGTCAAGTATGGAATTTGGTAACACTTTATAATAACCATCATTAATATATGGTACATGTATAGTTAATTAAACTTAAGGGAATAGTTATTTCACTTTTAACAAATAAATGCTTTAATAACCATTTATTAATATTTATCAGTTGTTTCATGTAAAGTTGCAACTGATGCTTATAATACTTTGTAAATGGTCAATAAATACATCGTAGTTAATCTTCAAACATTATTTGGATGGCCATTAAAAAATCGCAACTGATGTTTATAAAGCTTTTCAACTGGTTAATAAATGGTTCATATAACCTTATATTGTTTAACAGTGGAATAACTAGTAACTAAAGTCTAATTAACTATCAAGTTACCATTTATTAATGATAATTATTATAAAGTGTTCACCTGACTTTTTTGTCACACCCCTTTGCATCTCATACAGCTGCACAAATACAAATACAATTTTTGAAACTGACCTTTTCAAGACATGGAACTACCATTTATGGATTCTCTGGGTTGGCAGTCACGGCTGTACTCTGTTTATATAAGTGGGAGATTTGAAGGCAAATAATGTTATGCAGGGACCTTTTGGAAAGGGTTTAATGAATGGATGCTCGTGGATTGATTCTGCCAGGAGTTCTCAGGAGTTGACTCTTTCATTCAGCCAACAACACATGTTCCTCTGCATTCAAACCTTCAGGTTTTCCTTTGGCTTCATAATTGTATTTACTTTATCAGGCACAGACAACTGAGAAATAAAGCTGACTGAGTTGCTTTGTATTGAGTCTCGGAGAAGAGAGGCAAATGTGAGAGCGAGAGAGTGGCAGACAAAGTGAAAGAGACACATAAAAGGAGCTATGAAGTCAGAGAAAGACCTAAGAGAAACAGACTAAGGAGACGATGGCAGTTGCCGAGCATATTCTAACAGCTCTGTATGACTGTACAGGGGAAATATCGCAGTCTGAATAACTTGCTGTTTGGTTTGTGGGATTCTCACGACATGACTGATTAAATAATTGTCACCTGCCTGAGTAGCTCCATATTCAATAAAATAACAATCAACACATATATTGTTTGGAACATGAAGACTGTGCAGACAGATGACTTCTGCTTGTTAGTTTACATTTCCCACTCTTCCTCGTTTCTTAGCCAAATGGCCTGTAATGTTGTTATTTTTTCCCTTATGGGGAAAACATAGCAGACTGTTTTTTTCACACTCGTCACTGTAGAAACTTTATGAATCCAATTCTTTTTCAATTTACACTTCAAAGAGGTGTGCAAGAATGCAGAGTTACTCTGAGAGAAACTGGATTAAGTTCAAATCCCTAGAAGATGGTTTCCCACTGCGAGTATCTTGGCCCGTCTAATGCTTATCTCTATAGCTAATTATACTACTGTAATAAATTCACTCTAACATCTATAGGGAAGTGCATCAGAGCATTTTATGTTTTTTTGTTTCTCTGCATATTGTCCCACATATATCTTAAATGTGAACAATTGCATTCAGTTTGAGGGTTTTTACAGAGTGATTTTAGGAGGTAATCCTTGAAATGCTTTTTTTTAAGCGCTGGGATGTAATTGCTACCGATTCTCGCTGGCTGATGTCTTGGGGTGACGGATCTTTATCTAGTTTATACGGCTTTATCTGGATGATGTATATCTTGCTGTGCTGGCGCCAGGACAACGACCGTCATGGATCACTATCTGTTATGCTTGGAGTGTTTCCGCTGTGAATTCTTTGTTTGTTCCTTGATTTTTCTGAAGAAGTACTCTCTTGCCTACGAATGCATCACAGCATGGACCTCACTTGATGAGGGACAAGATGGATGGTGAAGCTAAATGTCTGCTATAGCTTCTACTTACTTGCCTGTAGTCTATTTAGAGCAGCATCATTTCTTCAATTATATATTTCAGTAGGACTGATAGCTGCACTTGTTGCATTGAGATTTCTACTCAAAAAAAGTTACCACCTCCCTTTAGTTATATCAAATCTACAGAGAGCTGAAACATGGACAGACTGTTACAGGAAAAAATGTAGGGGCCAAACAGTACCGACCATTGATCTTAAATTGTTTTGGACAGTTTTGCTAAAATAGAAATCTATTTCTATATGTAGATATTTAGATAATTAAACAACTATGTGACTGTTACTAACAATACAATAGGTCTATTTAAATGCATGATACGTATGTAATTTTAGCTCTTAGGGCTTACTCAATCAAAGTAGAGTGGGATCATTGTCAAAGAACCACCATAGCTGATGATCATATCTGACGTGACTCAGGCAGAAATAATTAAGGAAGCGGTATTATATTTAATATGTAAAGTTTTATTCACATCAAGTTTAATCACGTTTGCCATCATCTCTCCTCACTCTGACTCACTCCTGGAAGTTAAAGCGACAGGCGACCCAAATGAACGCACCACTGCAGTGAACAAAATAGTGAATTCTTCTGGGTTTAACATTTTTGGAAACATTTGGGATGATGTAAGTACACAACTTAACAAAATGTATATGTAGAGATCTTCTTGTGATGGGATCACACCAGCCGTGACAGGCGTCAACAAGTTTGTGTTTCATGGGTCGGACCACACATCTTCAAACTTGGCCTTCATTATGATCGCAACTAGACACCTGTAAAGTTTCATGACTATCTTATGCGGTTGTGAGCTGCCGCATTAACAACATCTGAAGGACATATAAACACTTGGGAATTTACTTAAACTGTTTGTAGTTCCTGCTATTATTTGTTCCTCCAGGACCACATTTTGCCATGATGACACACACAGATGGAGAGAGAGAGAGACTAACAAGATGAAAAAACATCACCAGCTGCCTCTGCCATGGCGGATAGCAAAGGTCTAGTCTGTTTTAGACATTTTAATGCAGAAATGTTATGTATTATATAGTTAACCCCCATTTCTTTGTAGTTTCTTTGCAGCTGGTGCTCTTTTCATTGTCCTTTTAAGCACAGTAGCTATCTCTGCTACTGCTGACTACTTCTTATGTTTATTTTTTTAACTAGGAATGTAAAACCTGCATAATATGGGGGCTCTCGGACCCTTTCATCAACACTAAGGATACCACCAGTTCCTCTTTTGCGTATTTGAAAAGCCTCATTTATGTCTTTCAGTGTAAGAAAAATAGATCCAAATATGTCCATATGCAAAATATGAGTCATCATGTATCTAAAAGAGTCAAAGAATCAAAAAGCCTTAAAGTCATTTCATAACTAAACTGACAAAAATAGTGCTTGGGGAATCTTGTGAGAATAAAAAGCTCAAGAAGTTGGTCACAGTTAAACCCTTGTGCATTTCTGAAGATTACAGTAATTATAAAGCTATCCACGCTGTACAAGCTGGGCTTAAAGTACCCACAATTTTGGAATACTTGAGTTGTGTGCCTCCGTAAAGGCGGTCTGAACAGGTGTGAAATGAAGGCGTACAAAACTGAAAACAAAGTGTTTGTTTCAACAAGAACTTAAAAGAACAACAATTTGACAACGTGAACTAGCATTAAAGAAAGAAACAGACATTGATATATGCATATGTACAGCTCTCTGGGGATTTGAAGTGTTGAATACAGTTAAAAATAATGAAAGAAAACACACAATAACTGGCCTGGAGCCCCGAAGTGGAAAACTGTTTGTTCTACTTCAGCTTTCGCTTGCCAGCTGATTACACCGCTAATTTACTTTGTCCAGTTTTAAGTGAAAAACTTTAATTTATTCTGACATTTCAAAGACTTTCAGATGAGCTGAACTCTTTGTGGAACTCCTGTAAAAGAGAAGGATTTCAGGAGTTTTGTGTGAGAAAGCTGAGCTACCTGGAAACAGATTGTGGAGGGAGAACGTAGGAGTGCTTGTTCACTAGAGTCATGTCTCGGTTAAAGTCATTGGGGGGTTTTATGGAGTGAAAGCTGCTTCAGACACTAATCACCGAGGCGGAGCTATAGTTAATTCTCACCCACTGTGTTCGGCTGCATTTCTCGCAGAGTCCTCTCCACTAAAACAGCTTGTTTCTCGGAGGAATGAGGATTATTGAGACATATATGGCCTTGAAGAAATTATATTTGCCATTTATTCAAAAACAAGTTAATGTTGGTGCCTCCAATATGAGGGTGACACAATGTACTTTGCTGGATAATGGAGGAAAATTTGAAGGTATTGGTTCAATTTGGTGACTGGACTCCTCAGAAGGGTGTGAACTGAATCTTAAATGGTGAAAAAATCGCTCTAACTATATGTTTCTGATCTCGATTCTACCAAATACCACTTTAGTGTATTTCAGTTCACTGTCATAACAAAAAGTTCAGTGCAAGACAGCAGATGGAAATGTTAGTGACTAGCTGGTGAACATCGTGCAGCATTTAGCAGCTAAAGAGACAGATACTTGTCAGGGTTGGGTGGAGAACCAAGCAGAATTAAAAGCATAGTGAATATAGGAGCTATAGTATCGTATAATGTAAACAGACATGTGGGGAGGGAAAGGAACATGACACTAAATGAATGCTAATATTGCTTTGCTTCTGCTGGATGTTGTAAACGGGCAACTGTAATGCTGATTTAACAGTTTTTTTTACTACTCTTTAATATTTCACTGGTAAATTAAAAAGCACATCCGAGTCATGCAAATGCAGATGAAAACACTACAGGATTAGCAGAGTGGTAAGGGAGGCTGAATTCTGGGCGGCTGGTGGTCCTCCAGTGTCCAATGATGAAATGATGAATAGACAACATTGAATATATTTCTCAATGTGTTTACTAAAGGTCTTTTTTATCTAACCCTTAAAAAAAACTGTTTAGTGGGAATACAGGTACTTTGGCGCCACCCTTCAGGGGGGTACCGCCAAAGCATTGGTGTTTTGTTGAAGACTAAGATCATTTGTGAAAGATGTGGACGACAGAATTAAGCATAAAATAAAAAGCGCCTAATTAAAGATGAGGCTGCTTATGAATACCACCCCCTGTAGATGTACAGTGCATCTCCTGTCGCTCCGATTCTGAACATTTTCCCAGCATGACCCACGAGTCTAAAGGTTCTCATCTGCTGCCATGTCAATGCAGCTCATTTCACTGATTACTTCCTCTTCTCATTAAAGAAGTGTTAATCAGGGAAATCAGCTGCTTTAGTGACTGATTGCAGTGACTCTCTGGCCATGATAGCACAGGCACTTATCTACATCAGCCATTTGTGGATGAATTAACATCAGTGATTTATATTCCAAGGTTTTTATGTTATTTTGGTGCCCCCTTGATGATTTATGCGTGTGTCAACTCAGGACTGTGGATATTATGTACAAAAGACTTACTTATTGGCTACTGCGTTTCCCTGAGAAATGTACTAGGAGGCATCAGGGATAGTTCAAGTTGATACTAACACAATATATTGCATGTAGCCATAGCAACAGCACTTATACTAAAAGCCTACCTCCAGTATATTTTGGTGTTTTTGTGATTTTTCATATTTTCATGATTTCATATTTTCCTTTCCTGACAGTGTGGATGAGCCATACCGATCACCAAATATTTTCTACAACTAATTTATATAATTACGTGTGACCATAGTAGACTCTGGGAGTCATTATTCTAGCAAATGAAGGGTCTTCGTGTTTTGGACTATTGGTTGGACAAGAAGCAATTCAATGACATCACTGTGGGCTCAGACGAAACAATAAATCGATAAATAAATAATTATAATAATAATAATAATAATAATTTTATTGTTTTCCTGCCCACTTCACCCAATCAGGACAGAACTCCATAAAGAGGTCGTCCTGTCTGATCATGAACACGTACAGCAGGATCCTCCTGTTTGCTGCTATGTCTGGAGATTACTGCTGAGCTTTCATGTGGTGACAAGTGAGGGGATTGCTAACTGCAGAATGGACAAGAAGTTAGCTAAAACGATAATTATGCATACAGCAGTTTTAATCAAATCAACTTTGCTTACATCTACATTTTTTTACTGTACTTGTCTTTCGTCTCTAAGGTGATGTTAACCCAGGTTGTCTCATTCTACGTGTATACGTGCGTGCAGTCTTGCATATTGCTGTATTTCCGTGCTAGTGTTTGTATGCATGTGGTACGTGGACTGAAACACAGCCCTCGTCGAAATAACGCTGTGACAATATGACAGCCATATCTGTTACACTGTGTTTGGTTTTCCCAATAACATCAGACTCTGCAATATGATGCTGAATAGTTGAATACAAATCCACCGCATAATAAGTGAGACAACATCCGAACTGAGACATTATGCAATTTGCAGCAGTTACATTTAGAATTATTCTAATGTTCAATGTCCCAGTGTTGGGTGTTGAAATATAGAGGAGGCATATTTTATTCTCATGAAGATGATTTCTTGCTGATACAAAGCGATTGCGGGAGGGAGAAAAGGAGCAGGGGGGGAGGCAATACACAGAGTGGGGAATAAGAGTAACAAATGAAGATGGAATGGGTGAGCAGGCGTCAGGGAGTGAATACAAATAGAGGGAGAAAGAGCATCCGAGGCCATAATACACAAGCTCCGTGGTGATGCAGTGCAAGGGTTTGCTGCAACGAGGAGAGCAAATGGTGACGGGGATTGCACATTTTGTGGTAAATTAAAACTTCTGTGATACAAAGGTTTGCTGTTCTGGACAGTTTTTATCGCCAACTCATGTTTAGAATAAAGTTTACTGTCACCTAAAGGCAATATTTTTTTACTGAAGTACATTATTTGTCAAATATGTAGACTAGACTTTGAAAAAATTGGAAAAATATATAATACCCACTGATTGTGGAAATCTCCATCTCAGCGACGCTCTTTCCACTGAAGAAGACTGAGACACATGGTTAAAATATTCATCTAGACACCCTTCCAGTGTCGATGTTTTGATGTGCTATTGAAGTCAGGTGATGTTGTATCAAGAGCAGGAAAAGTCCACGTGGAGAGGAGTTCGGTGTGGATAAATGGGTCAGCAGGACTTTCACTTCACAGGACTTACCTTAGGTTAGTTAGATAAATTCACCCCACATAACTAACATTATTATTTGAACTCAAACCGTGAACCCTCCCTCCACCTAATCCAGCCGTATGGGCGCGAGTTGGGAGTGATGACATGGTGGATTGCTAGCAGAGCTGCAGCATTAGTCCTGTCTGTGTCTACATCGGATGTGCTCAGAGCCACACAATCAGTGTAGTTATGCATGTCAAACAGAGGAATATAGACTATAAGCACGAGAATCGGCTTTTTGTTGTGTTTATGCGCATAGAATAAAACATGAGTCATTATGTAGCATGTGTAGACAACTGAATCAATTATAACAGGAGCGTATTTGCTCCGTCAGACTAGGCTGAAATGTGTAGACATCTGTGTTTGTGTCTCAGGTTAATTAGATAGGCATCTAATATAATTCGCAAAAAGTATAAATACAACTGAGGAGCACTAAAGAGTGAAGACAGACTGTGAAGCGATGCTCAAATCACCTTATTAGGTTGTTGTCTTTTACCTGTCTGTGTGGTATTTTTGTGTCTAAAGTGCACAGATGGAATGAGAGGTGCAAATATGAGGTAGTGAAAAATTTGGGGTTTTTTGGTGGAAATTGAGTCTTTACAGTTAAAGGATGTGTCCATAGAGTGCTGTAGTAATGAGTCCTGAAATCCGGAAATGAGTTAGCATTTTTGCACTTTTAGAATGGGTTTTTGGCTGAATGCCTAGAATAAGGTCTGTGGTCACCACAGGCTTAAGATCTTTACACGTTTTGCTCTATGACATAAAACAATGCCCCACAATTAATCTATAAAGCGCTTATGCGTCTTTAAACCGGTAGTTGCTAACAAGTGGCTAAATGAGACTAAAGAAGTTGTTGCGGACATTAAACGCCATCATGCCGTAAGTAAGACTTCAGTGGTGGCGAAGTTTAAGTCCTGTGACTGCAATATAATCTGTTTATAGCCTAACAATAGGTTTTTACTTCTAGTGATTAAATTTATGCTTAAAAAATCATAAGGGTGTTGTTCATCTGTGAAGATTATCTTGCTGAGCAAAACTTTTGAGTATCATAAGCCTGTGTTTGCCTCAGTTTGTTTTCGGCATTAATCCAAAATCCAATTCAAAAATCCCTTTTAGTCAAAGGAACCAGGGTGGTAGTAACTACCAAAGCCTCCAGAAATACATCATCCCTATGCCACTCTATACCATATATGTTTCTGGAGCAATGAGAAATAACAATAATAATGCTTTTAATGTAAATAAACTATTTGAATGCTTTCCAACCAGTAGAAGCATTTAAATCTGCATCAAAACAAACATTTAATGTGGTGAATACAGAAATGAAGGGGAGTTTGTATTATCTGAATGTCAATAAGCAATTCTCACAGTATCTGTTGTCCACAGCTGCTTTATTCTGTATGAATTTCTCCGTTTGTTCATTAAATCCCTGCAGACATCTACCTGAAGATCAGATACATTGAAAATCTGCAGTCCGTGATTTGAGAGGCACCGTACCAGAGCACGCTGCTGTTATGCAACATGTGTGGCGCTGTGTTCACTTCGCGCTGCTCTGCACCACCCAGTCCACAACATGATATGAATATATGATTATTCATTAGTTGAGCTGTTGTCGTCATGTGTCACTGCGTTTTAGTCCTTGTGTTACTTGTGATGCAAGTACGACAGTAAAGCGGCCTTAAGTATCAGGGTCAAGGCCCTGTGATAATGGTGCTGAAACTGTGACAGCTGAATTTGAAGTGCTATATCGTAGGCAACTGGATTTGCTCCAGTTTCTTGAAGACCTATCACCTCTCATCCAAGAAACTGATACACATCCAGTTGCCTACGATACAACACTTAGAATTACCATGACTAGATGACTGAGAAACTTCATGTTCACAACATGTAGCAGCTGAAGTTTCACTGAGGTACAACAGGAAAAGTCATCTTTCTCCCTGACACATTAAAAAGACAATAAGAAAGTGGCACTAGCACTTCCAACACCTGATATCATGCAGAAGACATAATGGGCTGTTTGATTGATAGTTGTTTGTTAGCCAACCTGTTTTTAGCACGTTATTCTCTGTCTGCCTTATTTATTTTGGCAGCTACACTCAGCTTGTTGTTCCCAACAGCCTTTGGGCTGAAGTAAGGCTGCCATGATTTGCATTTGATGCAGAGGAACATGTTATGTGGACCTGAGGATCAATCAAACTGATTGGTTTGATTCAAAGAGGAGTAGAAGACTGTCAAACTGGAACGGCCGTCTTTGAGCAGAGGAGGTGGCCTACGACATATCATCAGTACTGAGTTCTCTCCCCAGACAGCTTAACAACCATTCACACCTGGGCTCACCTAGCCCTAGCAACACACATGAAGGCTGGTTGGGTCAACGACCCACAAGTGGCCCTAAGGACTCTGAAACTCAGAGCTCACAAGTGGCCCTAAGGACTCTGTAAGGACACTCCCACGCAGAGTTTAAAAGCCTCCAGCTCCCCTCCAGTTAGTTAGAACTGAAGAAGCCTCTTGGATGAGAGGTGAAACGTCTACAAGAGTCCAGTTGCCTACGATACAGCACCTCGAATTACCATGACCTGGATGACTGAGAACCTTCATCAACATCTATCCAGAGTCAGAATGAAAGAAAGTATAAAAGTAACAGCTACATGAACGTCATAAACAAAAGAATAAGACTGGAGAAAAGTTTTCCATTCTTTATCAGTGGTGTGCAGATGGAACAGTGGACTATGAGGAATAAATCATCTGAGGGCAACACGTCTTGGTCAAAATTCATAGAAAGACTGGCCATCTGCATAGTGTATAATATAGCTTGTGTATCCCAGCATGAACAGAGAAGAAAGAGCAACAACAGCAGGAATAAATAACAGACTGAGAGAGAGTGTTGATGGGTTTTTGCTGAGCGTGCATGTATACTGTTCACTCAAGGCTGGGCTTCATTACAGGGATACACACTCCCAAATCTGTGGATACAGCACAGTGGGTACCAGTGATATATGCTCTGTGTGTATGTGTGGGTATTGTTCTGGGTACGTATGTGGTCTCTTTGTCTGTTACTGCGGTAGTTGGAATTGATTTCCGATTTGTGTTCAAATCAATACGAATGAGCCATTCAGTAACATTTTCTTCAGGAATCCTCTTATCCTGTTTTCACTTTTCTCCGTCTCTAACTCAACACATACTTGGAATTTGAAATCATTTAGTAAGTGAGTCATCGTAACCACAGAAGAAGCTTCAATCCTGAATTTTCAACATCATTTAATCATTTAAAAAATCCAAGCAGCTGCGCCTTGACAGATTAAATATCCATGACCCTGTTGACTGGCGGTGTTAGATTTATCTTACACAGCCTGCGTTTTGATGGGAATATGATGAGATAGAAACATCTTGGACCTGGTAACGTCAAAGTCAAAGTTGTCATGACTACAAACTGAACTTACATCCTGTTGGTTTGTGAAAATTGAGTCAGGAATGCTACTTTTTTATATTTGCTGTATGTCATTATGTTTTCTACGCCTTTAACATAGTCCATTTATTGTTTACTGGTTAAAGTGGCAATAGAGAAGTGTGTTTTTTTCACTTTAACTTATCATTATGAAGTATAGGTTGATGCAAAATGTAATGGCTATAGAATAATTACATCATCAGCATTTAGATTGGTTCCCTATAAACCTTTGCTTTTCAAATGCAGTTTTGTCGGCCACCAGGCATGATGTCTTCGGGAAAATAAAGGCTGACTCGCTACGCTGTCAGGCTGGCAGCCTTTCATTTCTATCTGCCTTCACATCTCTGCCATGGACCAAGTGAATGAAGAAACTTGTGTTTAGTGGACAAGCTGCAACTTTATTTCTTCATTCAATGCTGCCATAAACTGCTGCAACAATGTCAAATTTTGAGTTGTGGCGACTGCAATGGTCTACTTACTAAACATCTGCTCGTTTGTCTTTCAATGATATATCTGATGATCTGGCGCTGAAGGGCAGTTGAATAGTGTAAAGGCAGTACGTGCACCGAGGTGACCCCCTCATTTCAACTTACAAATGACATCTTTCTATCTATTTGTCTATTTTTTTTCCAATTTGCAATGTCTAAATTCAACGGTGTGAGATATAAGCAGATAGTTGTTTTTTGTTGCTTTTAGCCTTCACGATTATGTTGGGTTTTCTAGCTTTCGAGTTAAGATGGCAAAGAGCCCATCTGGGTTCTCATGGCTAGGCGGCTGCTTATGGAGCTTTAATGGAGTACTCAGCCCTGTAGGTTTGCAGTGTGGCTCTGTGAAGTTTTCAAAGTTAGCTTGGATTTACAATACTTGCAATGGATTCCAATGGTGACACACATTTACATTAATCCCACATCATTGTCTTACTGACATAGAATCAGAGAACAGACAGATTAAGCTGCAGAAATGGAGAGTTTTGATACTTTACACACTGTGACATCTGCACCACCAAGAGGCAGGGAGCCTCCACTCTGTCAGGAGTCCAGACACACTCCATAGGGTCACTTACTCAAGATGAGTGTCTCTCTCTTAACTTTTCTTTCAATTAGTCAGACTTGATTGAACATCTCATCGCAGCTTTAGGTAATTAATGACATTACTTCCCCTCATCAGTGCCCAAAGGTAGAATTGTTATGGCCCCATGTGAGTAGAATCATCATCGCTCATTAGGGAACTTGCAGTGTCAAAAAAACTTATCGTCTAAAGGCGTTACAGACCAGAACTGCAGTGATGACATGTCATCAGAGCTGGTATTGATGTGATCTTGGCTGGTAAAAAGTGCAGAAACGTCATCATCGGTGATCGTTGTCATCATTCTACTAGTAGTAGAAATATAGAAGAAGAGGGTGGAAACATCATCAACAGGAGTTAAAGAATTTTATCACGCTCGGCTGAAATGTAATCAATCAAGGTAGAAAAATAAAAACTTTATTGGCCTGGCACTTTAAAAAGGCAACAAAATGCTTTACAATGCAAAACAGAGTTATAAAAGACCAAAAGCATCATGAAAGCTTGGAGGAGCACAACAAAGCTAAAAGCAGGAATGTCATAAAATAACAAAACACAGCAAAACACTGACATTTAAAAAATCTAAATTAAAGTATATCTTAAGATTCGAAAGCCTAAGACTGGTAGGTAGGGGGCTGGATATCAGAGGACCATCACACTTGGTAATCAGATGTGTTTCAGAGCCATCTCGAGGGCCTACCCTGATGGATTGGCAACATTTAGTCTACAAATCTCCCTTTTTTAAATTCAAGTCTTCAGTCATGCTAACAGTCTTATGAGTCTGTACTTTGGCATTGTGGTCCTTTAAACTAAATGCTAACATCAGCATGCTAACCTTCTTACATTGCATTTGTTTAGCAGGTATAATGTTAAGCACTAAACACAAAGTAGGACTGAAGCTTATTGGCATATCATTAGTTCTAGTATTAATACGTACTGGACATATTGAAATTTTGACCTGATGATTGTGCTAGATGAAAAGTGAGGAGAAGTTAATACAATGTATCCTGGGGGTAATTTGAACGTCAATACCCAGTTTCATGAAAATCCATGTTGTAGTTGTCGACACAGTCCGGACGGACTGCTTGACACTGCTATATGAAAAGCCATGCTGCTAGAATAGCTCAAAATGATCCATTGACAAGGGAATGACTGTATACCACAGCCACATTTTTGATGAAGAACTGCAGTAAGCCCTCACCCCCATCAAAAGCATACTGTCTTCGTAGTTTACAAAATGACTCTGTGGTTTAAGCTCGACCTTTTACGTACTTAACCGTGTACTTGTTTAGTTTGACTTCCAAATATAGCGGTTTATCATCCGGCTGCTTGTTCCGTGCCAAACGCATTTTGTTGTAGCAATATCGGCATGTTACCAGATGGTACAGTTAACAATGTCATTGTCACTTAAACTGTATAAACAATGGCCAAAGCCTTTAATAGTACTGCCAATCCACTTGATGATATTGTGCAAGGGCCACGGTTTTGCCTTACATAGGCGTTAAAGTACACGCATGTATAAGTAACAGCAGGGGGCGATAACGATGGGAGCACAGGATGAATGTAGTATAGAGATCCATGTAGGGAGGTGGTCAGAGTGGATTAGTGGGTCGGTCACAGGACCTTTTCTTTTCCTTTTCTTTTCAACCAGACTTCACGGCAGGCAGGAGCTAGCAACAAGCCCAAAGAAAACAGCTGGCTACGTGCCTACTTTTCCCTCCATAGCAGTAACATGAGATGGATTGTATAACATGTCAGTGAACACAGTATGGGTTAAAGGCATGCATTTAATTTAGTTTTTGATTATGAAGCACGCAAAGATGCCGATTGGATCTCAGTGGCACGTCTAGATCTGAATGTGTGTTATAATACAAATGTGCAAAACCATCCGTGCAGTGAAGATGTTTCCCTCGTGTTTTTTTTGGTCTGTGCGGTTTTGTATTTTCCTTTGTGCAGGTTACACAGTAGAGTTTGATTTAAGCTGCGAAGCCGTGTTGTTCTCAATACAGCAGCAATCCAAATCCTATTTTTGAAGAATGCAGGAGTCAGAATATAACATCAAGTCTCCCAGTGCTTCAAACAGCGCGATGAATAATAGTGAACCTGAATAAGATGAACAAAAGAACTCCATAAACATGTGAAATGCACACCATAATTGAGTTCGACAATGTAGTCCTCCTATGTGCATTTACATAATGTTTGCTGCTTTGAAGGTATAGCATAACTGCTGGGAGGCTGATAGATGCCTTAGCTATAGTAGAGACATTCACAGCTCATACATGCACACAAGATCGGTCCTCCACACGCAGACCTTAACAAGCATGCAAGGTTGAAAACGACAGTAGAATAATAGACTTCTTATAGGCTGAGAAAGGTAAAATAACAGCCACTGGCTTTAAATAGAGGAATGAGCTTATATTCTTATACTTAAAGTCTTAAGTAACATCATGAGGTCATGATAATAATCATAAAATTGTAAATCCCCAGAGCTGTAGTCAGTACTCAGTACTTCAGCCTGCAAAGCTGCAACCTCTACTACTCATCACTTGTCTCTCTGATCTGGGATAAGCACTTTAAATCATAATTATAGAATCCTTATTTTACTTTCATGCTTAAATAATTCTGCATCCATTTACATTTAAAACAGTTTAATCAAATAACACAGTGTGACATTAAGATGAGTCTTCCATAATTATGATATTCTAACAAAAGGATTTGAACAACGATGTAAATTTAATTATTAAATGCACATTTCCCTCTTAAGAGCATGTCTAGTTTAGACCTAAGGATTTGCTAGATCATATTTAATTTCCAGTTTACTAAAAAGATTAATTGATGTTTAATTATACTTGCTGTTTCCGAGTATAATTCATTCAACCTTTGTTTAAATCTCGAAAAATCATTAAGGGCATGGCCTCATTTTCAGTGACGTCAAGAGCAAAAATACAAAAACAGAATAGGCGCAAAAATGTGATAAACAGAAACAACAAATATAATCTCAGAGCGAATAAACAGAATGGATACATAAAAATGAAAACAGATAAGAAGCAGTATGACAGAATACCAATAAAACGTGTTGTGTGTGTTTCATTTTTTTAACTGAAATCGAAACATGACCTCGCAAGGCACCAGGACCAGATGAGCTACTGGCAGAAGTCCTAAAAACATCCCCCCTATACATCAATGGCCATATTCGGGAAGATCATTGAAAGCATCTGTGAAGAAGAAGATGTACTGGAAGATTGGAAGGAAGGTTTTTGTGTTAAACTACAGAAGAAAAGCGACTAAAGTGAAGTTACCAGAGAGGGATTGTGCTTCTTTCAATGCCTGGTAACATTCTTCAATACGATAATGTTGGTAAGACTGAGAACCACAGTTTGTAAGGAACTGAGAGATCACCATACAGGCTTTGGACAAGAATGGTCATGTACGGACCAAATAGCAATACTGAATGCTTCCCATAAGAGCCCAGCTTTGCTACTGGGCCTGATACTGCTGGATGTTGGGCAGCCACAGTTCAGAAGACGAGCAGGGTGTGGCAGGGGCTGCTGCAATTTGAAGTCTCTCACCCGTTCTCTCTCTCTACCGAACAAGCTCCTGTAAGGCCATTATTTATTTAATCATTAATTTATTTATCTCTGCCACTCACATTTGCTATTTTAGCTCAGATTATAACTCAAACCGTGGATGTCATGAATGTCAACTCGCTGTAATACCAAAAATCCCCAAAAGGGATGATCATTTTAAAGTGCCCCAAATCAACCAAGATTATTATAGCAATAGAATTGTTCTTATCCAAACGTCAAATTTGTTGTAAAGCTAAAAGGTGCTGAAATTGAGGTTTTGCTCGCTGCTCTCATGTTTCTGTTTGCTGCTTCACCTCTTAATGTCTTGCACTTCCACACTTCCACCGACTTCAACGTAAACATGTGCATACAGAACACACACACAGTTTGTCTGAGTTTAATTGCTTTTTACAAAACAAGTACCCGGAGTTTCACACTCTAATAAGTTTGAGTGCAGTTAATTGTATTTTTCTGTCTGAGTGTGTTAGTGTGCGTACTTCTGTGTATTTGAGTCAGGAGGATAAAGACAGGGCTGTACTATCCCTCTGTGAGTGTGTGATACCTGCCTTATTTACATGGTTCAGTCTTGCCTGAGTTGTCAACTCGTATGCAAATAGAGGAGAGGAGAGAGAGCAGGTACCGCACCAGCCAACTGCCACTGACAGCCAGCTTTAGACTCTATTCTGAGGAGATCCTCACTCCTTAAACGGATGTAACAGTGTACAAGACTCTATGTTGTTTGCTAATAGTCATTGACTTCGACCTATATCAGGTGAGGCCTGAAGTATTTTAATTGACAAAAAACATTAATATACACCTAAAGTAACAAGTCAATGCCGACTTGGAGTTTATATCTGTCTTTACAAACACTGTTTATAAGGAATTGTTTATACCTACCCTTACCATTAAACATCTCTAAAAGCCCTTCGGATGTCGCAATATTTCAGTCTTCCACCGCTCAACCATAGAAACCCTGAAGGACGCTGCTACCAGTCCCTGCAGTGGGACCCCTGTCTGCACTGGGCCCTATGTTACCATCACTGTGCAGAAAGTTGAATAATTGCGTGCCTCCCAAATAATTGCTAAAGCTTCAAGAGCGGTTAAAATGATTCATAAGGCAAGGCAATTTTATTTGTGGGTCATTACTTACCAACTGACCTAGGGCCTCCCAGTTCACATCATGGATCTTCTTTGTGACCTTGCAAAATCCTATAGCTGGACTCCAAAAACTTCTTAAGTTATGAATTTTTTAAGTTTGGCCCTCTGAGCTAAATTTCACCATTTTTGTGATTCTTTGTATGCGTATTCTCAGCTTCACCAATCACTAATTTTTCACTGGATTGGGTTGAAGTTTGAACTGAAAATCCAAGAGACACTCAGGAAGCTTGGCGACATCTATTCATTTTAAAAGCTGTCGGTTGCAGTAATCAAATTAACAACAGGAAGTGATTTTTTTTATACCCGAACAAAGAAGATCTCAGGCGATCAATTTTTTATGTAGGACCAAAGAACTTCTAGATGTGACAGAACTATATTAATACTACACAGAACCAAAGTTTGGTTGAAGGAAAGTGAAAACAAGAGAAGATATACATTTTTGAAAATAACAGATTCTTCATTTGGGTAAAAAAATTACTTGAATAATGTTGTTCCTTTAAGGTCACTTGGATGCTCAGGACTAATTTCAACCCAATTCAGTGAAAAACAAACACATGGTGAAGCTGAGAATATGCATCTAAAGAATCACAAAAAAACGGAAATTGAGCTCAGAGGGCCACACTTTCATTGTTTAAAAAGTTTCACGACTTAAAAAGTGTAGGATTTTGCACAGTCCCAAGAAGTTTAATAAACATTAAAATACAATTTTTTTTTCCCATATAGTGTCATTCCTGTTCCTCACATCTCGTACTTGTTTTGTGCTGCATCACTTGATAAAAAAAGTTATAGACAGCATCACAAATTAGCACCCACCACTTACCAGATGTGAGAACAAATCTGTGTCGGCAAACAGAAAATAAACAAGGTCAGTGTCACATTGTGACATTCAGCTGAATCTGAGAAGTAGAGAAGTGTCGAGAAGTGTTTCCACTAATTTCTACCGGCTGATTAGCCGGCGCGAGTGTAACTTGATGTCCTGATTGAAAATGGGCCAGTCCATTGATTGTCAAGAGTCTGTCCTCATCACCATTAGTACCGCCGTAAGTGAGGCTGCATTGAGAGCTTAGAGAGGTTTTATCACTTTGATTAGTTATTGAAAATTCTCAGTCGTTGTAAAGAAAGGACAGTCGCAGCCTTTTAAAGAACTGGAAAGGTGTAAAATACATACATATATTCTCTTACGCACCTCTAGTGACATCTAAACACACAAACAATGTGGTTTTTTGGCTTGGTTCAGGCAACGCGGCACTTAGTGAAAGTTAGGGGAAGATTATGGTTCTGCCTAAATGTTAAAGTAAATATCTTGTGTCTCATGCTCAAGTCAATTTAGCATTTTCTTATGCTTAATCAAGACCACGATTTTTCCTTAACCTCAACCAAGTGCTGAGAGTGCCTAAATATAGCAATAAAAAAGTTTAATTATGTGTTAATGTCTATTAATTTCTCCATAGCAAACAAACAGAATTAGCCAAGTCGCTAATGTAGCTTATTTGTTTACTTTTATTTGGTTTGTCATCCATCCATTATCAATAACCTCTTATTCTTTGGAGGTTGACCGACCCCAGCTGACACTGAGCGAGTGTACACCCAGGGCAGGTCTCCAGTGTATCACAGGGCTAACTTAATTATTCACGGTCACAATCCCACGATGGGAGCCGCGCTCGTCTTGCTTGGATTTAAGGCTGCTCCCGGCTAATGTCCAGTCGCAGGAAAATGAAATGAACGAAGCAACATGAAAGCATAAAGTGTTGTGCCCGCATCTTTACAGAGACCTGGCTCATCCAAAACATCCCAAATCCAGCTGTTACACTCGATGGGCAGACCGTGCTCTGAGCCTGTTGAGCTACCGTACTACAGCGGGATTAGGTGGATTAGGTGTTTACATCATTGGTGCTTAAACGCAGTCAAAGATGATGTACAGTGCTTCCCAGGTGAACTTTAGATATGAATATGCTGTCCATATTAACATCACCTCCTTGTTACGGCTGTGTTTACATTCACCCCAATGCAAATTCATAAAGTGCAGTACAGAGTTATTTCCTGGGTGTATGTGTGTTTATGTGTACTGTACATGTATACAATAACTATATATGTTTTCAGTGTTAATGTAGCAGCAAGGAGTTTACAGACCTTCAACCCTGTGTTGTTTAATGACACATGAATCACCCTGACCCTTGGCGTCTTTGGGCTCCACACAGAAAGAGCCAGAAGCTTCTTGCTGTAAGTCAAAGGTGCTAACCACCGCGCCATGCCGCCCTGACCAACCCTGGCTTGTCTGTGACTTGATTTTAAGTTGCTGTGAATGGATTTATGAAAAGTCTCCAGATTTGGTTGTAACATTTTTTTTAATTCACCAGAATTAAAATAATGGGTGAAACATGGAAATGAGAGGATTGTTACATGTTCAACCAGCAGCAGGCTGTCCCAGTTGAGCTGGATAATACGACACAAGTGAATATCTGCCTGTGATATTAGTTTAATAGACTTCACAGTGGCTTTACTGGAAAATTCTTCTCTCATTTCTGAAGGCTTTGAAGGATTTCTGCACCCAGCCAAGACCATGGCCCAGAAAAAGCTGCTTAATGTATGTTTTGATGTCCTTGAGTCCCACATCTTTTTTTTTCTATGAGATGTTGGGAAGTACTCGTTACTGCAGTGGGTATTTCATTGCTCATGGGATGCATTTGTGACTCACTAACGTGGTCTGATTCACCAGGGTGGATTTTATGAAACATGTGTTTCTGCACATGCACACATGAGGCTTTTAACTTCTTTGTAAGTGGGTGAAATTACAGAACATTAAGTCTGATCTACAGCTGAAGCAGAAGTGGGGGGGGGACTCATACATTAAGCAAAAACTGTGCAGCCTAGCAGTCATCTCGAGTCATACACGTCGGTGTTGGTATATCTATTTTACAGTGGTGCTGGATCAGACTCAAACCGAGGATGTCATCTTTTTAGATGGTACGTTTTTTTTACATGCCGTGCTTTAGTCCAGTAAGACTAGCAGAACAGGGAACATTTTGTAACAAGAGGTCTTTCCAGACAGATCTTTACATTTATAGATGTATTTTTTCTTTCCAAATCAAATCCCTTATTAAAATTTCTCATGTAAAATATTGCTTTTTACATGTGAAAATCACAATCACTGCATATTTTCCACAGGTGATTTTTACATACAATATCAATGATTCATTCATACAAAGTCCAAGTTTATTTATTAGTCATTATACAACACAGGTACTGCATACATAAAGAGATTGAATTCATTCATAGGTAATTAGCTTTTTTCATATATAAAATGAACTAAAATCTTTACATGTGAAAAATAAAATGCCACCTGTGAACTGGGCATTTTCACGAGTGACTGACTTATTTTCACAAATGAAAATTTTTCATCCACACAAGAAGATTTCCATAAGATTTTTTTTTACTTGTAAATTAAAAGTTTACATGATTTTTGTTTTCTTCTTGTGTAAATTTGAATGAACAAATGTGAAAACAAATAGGGGCTCCAAGTCCAGGATAATAAGTCCAGACCCAGATTTCCCTGGTACAAGGTTGTCAGGGGTCACTTCTGGTCCAGCTGTTGTCCAGGTCGTGTGTAATGAGAACACAATCTGTCCTCTTATAGAGAAAATTAATGTGTGCATGGCATCATTACTGAAATTCTTGCATTGTTTGCATTTATTTTTTCTTCTGCAAGGAGGGTCATGAAGGTGGGACATTAGTTTTCACCTCTTCTCTTCCCACATATACGGCGGTTGTGATTGTGATTATACAAATAAACCTGATTTAATTTTAATAAGGTCTAAAATGGCACCGATCTTGTTTCCTGGCAACAGCTGTAAACAGCTGAGCTGTGATGAGGGGCGCGTTACACAGGTCTGAACAATAGGACAAAAATATGAAAGTAGGACAGAGTAAATTTGTCTCACGATCAAGACGTATTCAGGTTCAGTTTTGGGTTGTTTCTTTCGAGGATTTTGTTCTTTTTCAGATGAAGCGAATTTCCATGCCGCTGAAATAAATGAGGTGGTATGTTGGTTAGCAGTTTGGCTTCATGGTAAGAAGGAGCCTTTTTCATCAGAGCTTGCATGTTCTTTCTGTTCCTGTATGAGTTTCCTCCATGGTGCAAAGACCTGCAGGTCCACTGATCTTCCACTCTTAAAAGGAATTGAGTGTGAATGTGAGTGTGAATGCTTGTCTGTATATGTACCTCTGGGACGCGTTGCATGGACGTATGGATATATATGGGTATATGGCCGTGCGCACAATATACCTGTGCCCTGCACAAATGTAAAATATTCATATATGTATGTGTGGAAAACAAAATGATTTACCACTGATCTTCTTACAAAGCTTATTTTTACTTTGCATCATGGTTTAAGTAACTTTTATTTTCACATTTAAACCTAAATTCACTTGACAGTTTTTATCGTATTAAGTTTATAATAATAATAATAATAATGTTATTTTACGGAGATAAAAAGTTGTATTTAATGTTGACCATAGATCCAGGTGTTGCTGGGACTCGCTGTGCTCATCGAGTTTCTTGAACACACACCTTCATGTTAGATATAGTGTAATTGTCTTAATTAATTTACAACAGGACTTAATTGAGGCTTTGCTCTGATCATGATGGATATGAAGTTTAGATAAGATCATAACTGAATAAATCACTACCTGGCAAACTGAAAGCCACTGAAGAGTAATTTTGCAAGTGAAAATGAAGCGACAGGTGATACCGTGCCCTGTGCTCGCATTTGTGTAGTTAAAAAGTTAACCTACTCTTACTATTTTTGTGTTTGCATCTGTGTGTGTGTGTGTTCGACTGACAGAAAGGTTTTGTTTAAGGTCAAATGCCATGGCTGATCCAAACAATCTGCAGCAGGGTCGCAGTGCATCTGTGACATGTGTCATATCTCATTTATTATCATTATGTCATGTTGAAGGAGCATCACAAAGGTCAATGGGTCGCAATCCAGTTTCAATTATAAGGTTGGAGGGACAGCACACTGTAAAAAATGTGTTCAGAGAAAACCTGACCTGACCGGAGGTGAGACAAACTTCAGATATCTTTGAATATAGGTAACATATTGTGTTACCATACAATATCAGTGTTGCTGTTCTGACACCGCTCCAAACAGAACCACACTGTATGTAGGAGTGACCTACTTCATCACACAGCCTCATTTAGCCCGAGTTTGGGCCACAAAGTGACTTTTAGAAGCTCTCAGCACATTATTGAGTCATTGACATTTTAATGTCAAATCTCCTCGAGATACATTTCATAGTCAGTCTATATCATCGGTCAGTAAACTGTCACTTATTTCGGCAATCACTTGCAATGAGTCATTTATCACGCTGTGTTGGCTGGTAATGTTTTCACCTTGTGAGACCGTGTGTGTGTGTGTGTGTGTGTGTGTGTGTGTGTGTGTGTGTGTGTGTGTGTGTGTCATAATGATAAAATGTTGTCCTGGAGACACCCTTTGTTGTAAGAACTAACTCGGAAGCAATTTTGAAAATTTTGCCAGGTGCATATACACCCATCAGGCACAACATTAAAACCACTGACAGGTGACGTGAATAACATTGATCATCTCATCGATGTTCTGCTGGGAAACCTTTGGTGCTAGCATTCATGTGAATGCCACTTGACACGCACCACCCATCCAAACACTGTTGTGGACCAAGTACACCCCCTCATCACAACAACACTACCTGATGGCAGCGGCCCCCCAGCAGGACAATGTGCCCTGACACACTGCAAACACTGCTCAGGAACAGCTCGAGGAACACAATAAAGGGCCCGAGGTGTTGACCGGGCCTCCAAATTCCCCAGATCCCAGTCTGATCGAGCATCTGAAAGACGTGCTGGAGCAGGTCTGATCCATGGAGGCCCCACTCCCCAACATACAGCACCCAGAGGATCCACTATAAAACGCCCTGGTGTCAGACACCACAGGACACCCTCAGGAGGTCTTGTCAAGTCCATGTCTTGACAGGTCAGAGCTGTTTTGGCTGCACAAAGGGAACCTTCACAATATTAGGCAGGCGGTCATAATGTTATGCCTGATCGGTGTATGTCTGTCTGTCTGTCTGAACAGATTTTGTCAGTGCAGTAGCATCACAGCTGTGCAGGATGCCGTCACAAAACTTCACAGCTGTGTAGTTGAGATCACAATAAAGGCCAGGTTCGAAGATGGGTGTGGTCTGAGCAAGGGGCCCTCACACTTTACACCCCTGGCCCACATTAGTTTTGATGTAGTCATGAAGCTTCACAGGTGTGAGATGGGTGTGGTCCAACCTATGTATTTTAGCCACGACTACTGAGAAATCACGAGTCACAAACATGTTGACAGGAGTTGCAGCTGGAATGTTTATATTGGATGATTAGGGAAATGGTGGTTATCATAAAACAAATTGTTATGGTTAAGCTGGTGATGATCTTCAACTTCCTTAATGTCAACTTACTCGATCAAAACACAACAAACAAAGAAGAGTATGTCTTACTGTTTATCCATAGACTGATATATCTTCTCTTTCGGTGCTGTAGAGCTTCAGTGTTGTTCAAAAACTATTAAAAACCCATCAGTGAGCCGCACCGTAGCACCAGGTGACATTTCCCTCATTAACATGAACACACACACTGTGGTTTACTTTGAATCAATGCTACATACACCGTCCTGCTGCTGGAAACACTCAAGCAAACACTAGATAAAGCACCAAATGTGTATCAGTCCACCACTGAAAGTAGTCCCCAAGAATGCTCTGTATCCTCCTGTTTGGAAAAATTGTATTGCCATTATATTATATTATCCACATAATAATACAAAAGTGCAAGCAGCAAATTTTATAAATTTGTATCTGTTTTCTAAGTGTGCAAATATTGTTTTTCTTACTCTTAAATAACTTATTGAACCCTCACACTGAACTAACGAATGCAATACATTAAAACAAAAAAATGCAAGCAGAAATATACATCTGTATTCACATTAATTTCTAACAGGGCAAATCTTTTTGCCTTCATAATAAAGTACATAAACCTCGCACTAAGCTGTAGTTGCTGTTCTTGGTGTTACATGGTGGTCATGCTTACACCACTTCCATTACTTGCCCACTGCCCCCACCGTCGTTGTACTTTTAAAAAATCAATAGTCAGAAGACGGACAGCGTGGAGAGAGTTAGGAGACCTGACTGACAAGACGACGGTGGACGATTTGTCATCAAAGCCAAAAGCAAAAGCACATATTTGGCAATATGTCAGATTGAACTCAGTCATAAAAGAGAACCTGACGATGTTAATGAGCTTCTTCTTGTGCGTCACTTCCACAGACTGAATAAAACTACCAGCAGACATATTTAAAACTGATCTGCTGTCTGTCCTCTGTTGTGCTCTGTAGATGTATTTTTGATGACCGACAGAGATGCTAACTGAACACATTGCATTTCCTGTGACTAATCTTACTTCAAAATAAAGTCAGCTTGCATTTAAAAGTAAGTAAGAGTTACAAAATAATTTTGCGGAGGCCGGCATAAGACTTTGTTATTGTTGGTCTATTTATGTAATTTGTTGCTCCTGAACAACACATAGAAAAACGCCAACCACATCTTTTACATAGACATAAATGGTGTCCTGCAGAATATAACACATACTGTAATACCGTCGTATTTAATAACTTGACTGAGACTGAGCCACAACCCTCACATTGTAATTCACAAAGATAATAATTCACGCTGTAAAGTATGTGTATAACTCTTGCCTCCCCAGACATTTCATATGCAACATTAAAAATGTATGAATTAAGAACTCATCACGCAGGCACTGACGGGAGGAGCACAGGAAAAGGGTTTGATAGAAAGTCCATTTTGATAGTACTGTACGTAGTGGTGTACCTCAGCCTCTGCCGCCTTGACATTTAATTGGGAATGAGCAAACAGACTAGACAGCTTTCTACAGTTTCTACGTAATTTTCACAAAATGATTGGCGAGGCTAAAGCAATGTTCTGCTTCTGAGTTGTCGCTGGTAAACAGACCCAACAGAGAGAATTGATTTCCAAGAAAGCAGTCCATGAACAATTTGAAAGGTATATAATGAGTCTTCATTATGGACAAGTTTCTGATGCAATCCTTGTGCAATGTCATTCACTCTAAGCAAAAAGTGAATGAAATTATATTTTAAAGACATCCCATTAGGAGAAAGCAGTGAAAAGAAGAAAACCCCAATGTGCAAAAAACTGAGCGTTCTAATTCAAAGAGGAAACGGCTTAAATTCCTGAATGTCAATCCAATTAATTTTTACGCAGTTGCTACTTCATTCTACTCCAGACTGTATTTGCCATGTTGGAAAAAATCCCAGAGCAGGCGAGTGTTTGAAAGAGAGAGAAAGAAAATAAAGGAAATTTAGATAGAGAGCCCTTCTAATGTCATGTTCAGCAATCTGAGCCAAGTCTCTGTTGATAATAATGCTGTTACAGCGGGTGAACACAATGCAGTAATGCAGACATGCACTGAATATCCTCCAACCGCTTCAGACGAGCTTTGTGTGTGCATCTGGGGATAGATTTAGGAGTTTGGAGTGGAGCGTCTGCTCTGTTTTCAGGCTCTATTCCCAGCTCTGCCTGTGCGATGTTTCATTTAAGAGCGTCAAAAAGTCTCTGTTGCTCTCTGCTCACGCTGCTTTACTCAAGACATCCCATCCCCACTTTTCTCCTTACGTAACACCCAACATCCATCATTTCTTACAACGCTGCGCTAAGACATGACAAGACAGACAAATGTCAGTGTTGTGTGAGTCGATGGAGGGGGGGGGGGGGGGGAGTTGCGTTGACTGCCGAGATGTGACAAGACAGTCAGACATCAACTAAAAGGTTACACGGCCAATCAGCCTCGAACATGGCTGAGAGCTGCCACGACGACAAATCAGCAGTGTTGATGAGGGCTGGTGCTAGAGGCGATCGGCGGGGAGCGTGTGTGTGTGTGTGTGTGTGTGTGTGTGTGTGTGTGTGTGTGTGTGTGTGTGTGTGTGTGTGTGTGTGTGTGTGTGTGTGTGTGTGTGTGTGTGTGTGTGTGTGTGTGTGTGTGTGTGTGTGTGTGTGTGTGTCATTTGCCATCAGAACAGATGTCTCTGCTGCCTGTCATTTTGATGTAGACCTACATCAAACAGTTTTCCTTGATGGCGGGTGACGAAGGTTTGACACGTTCCCTACTAAATGCTCCGCTGCCGGTGGGCAGGCACACGTTCGGCTGCTGGCTGCGGTTGTAAAAGCTGTTGTTTTTATTTATTCATTTTATTTTTTTCTTGCTGTAAAAGAAAGTAGTTCTCCAAAGTTTCACAGTCATTAGTCTTCTTTTTTTCCCTTTTTAGAAAGCATTTGGAATTTCCCTGGTGTCATTTCTGCCCTCACACACTCGCAAGAGCATAAATAAACAAAAAGTTGGTACAGTCGTTTTGCTCAGCTCAGTGCAAATTACAGTGGAAAGTCATTTATCTGGAGCCGGTGGGAATAGAAAGCTGCGACTCGTTCACTCATTCAAATACTCACATATGAGGCTCAAGTAGATTGTAAACCATTTGGTGAACACTTGAGCTTCCACAGTGAGAGCGCACTGTTTTATTATGTGTGGAGCCCCAGTGGGAAGTCAGCTCGCCTTTGCAATTCTACATCCATATAATCTAAAACATAACAATATCATTTTTTTGTCGATTTTCTTATACAAAGCTCGTCATTAATGTTCTAATGCATACAACCCATGTCATAAACACATTCCCGCAGGCTACATGTAATACATACACATGCTTGCTCTTGTACATGAATATTGTCTTGTTATGGGGTCAACTGTGCTGTAAATCAACAAGCATGATGTTATTTATGTTTGCATATCTATAAATGTCCTGTTTATCCTAAGGCATTAGGGTGTATTTGCATCGCGGAGTGTGTGTGTGTGTGTGTTTTTTAAGGTTGGCTCTGTGACATTCTGATAAATGTGTTTCTGCTGTTACTCTTATTCATTATTAGGATTATACCTATAAGGCATTAATCAAGGATTCCCTTAACCAGTATGCATCCACTTAATGCTACACTCTCCCCCCCTGTGAGTTGCTCATGTCCTCAGACTCCCCGGCTGGGTAATTACCAGACTTGTAATAAGCTGGGGACTGAGACATTAATGTAGTTTAGTTCTCTACGTGGAATGTGCTGAGGCGAGCCATCCACTTTCAATTACAGTTGTGCACACGTGCATGTATCGTCTGACAGGCTTTGCACGCACTCGCGTACACGTATACACACACACCACCTTGGAGTGCGAAGCCTACAGGTAATTACTTTGCCACAGCGCCGTCTTCCACAGCATTGTCCCCCTCTGATCAATACCGGTGTTAGCAGCCGGCGCTAGCAGCTCTATACACCGGAGCTAACTTCTCCAGGGGATTCTATTAAAGCTATAGATCGGGCTCCTAGGGACTCTCATGGAAGGAAGGAAATCGTTACAAAATATCCTTCTTAACAAGTTCTTTAATCTGGTATTGACTTATCTTTTTTAAGAGGAGGGTGCTGCTTCTTGAAGTAGTAATGGAATGATTTAAGCTCTTGGGTTACCAATGTTAAAATAATTTATTTCAAGAAAGGTCAATGTAGCAAAACAGCAGGCAGTCTAATATTTGATTTACTTACATGTTAGTTAAAGATGAGCCTTGTTATAGAAGTATTGCGACATATGTTCTGCATACAGGCAGTTTAGTTGAAGCTATTTTGAGGGTTTTGCTTAAATGAAACTGCTAGAGCAGATTTAGAAAAGAAAAGAAAAATTAGAGAGCTGATAAAACTAAGTTTTTATTTTAGTCTCAGTATAAACTTTATGGTCACAGTATGTAGGAGTATACATGTGTGACATCTATTCAACATTAAATTCTGTTTTTTTTTCATACAATCAAAATATTGTCATACATGGTAACTTTATGATATTCATAAATAAGAGCTGTGTTTTTGTAGAAATCCAAAATAATCTTAATTCGTCTTTTTGCCGATATCTCATCTTTGAGATGGCACAATTACAGCCAATGCAACAGATGATGATAAAATGATACCTTCAAAGAGCTTATGATGTTCCTCGTGCTCTTAAATGTGCTCTTCATATTTTGCCTACTCGTATTGATATAAATGGGATGGGCATTATAGTATTGCTAACAGATATAGCAGATATAAAATGAATGTAATGTACAACCAGCAGACATCTGAAGGGATTGGAGTACACCGTTATAGTTTTTTAGTAGGTGCAGCGAGGTGTAAGCTACACCTAGACCTCATCACTCTGTATCTGTCTCATTATCCTGTCCTTTGAGGCACCAGTTTGAGCTCAAACTTGGCGGATGCACAGACGTTTTTTCCCTCTTTGTCTAACCAGTTAAACCTTTGACTCACATAACTGCAGTATAACTGGAATAATTGCTTTTTTTGTGGCATGTATGAGGACAGCAGTGAAATTTCAAGCTCAGACGGACACAGAATAGTACAATACAACACTTACGTACATTTAATACAGTCAGTAAAGCAAATACTGTTATTATTATTGAAGCAAGAGTTGAGTGCACATTCATCAAAGTTGTTTTATGCAACTGCCTTCTGATCTGCTGCATTTGTGGGCAAACAGGCATATAACTGTTGGTATAAGTGAGGCGTATTGTCGAAATCAATAGTGTTTATAGTCTTACATGATGGCAAACAAATGAATATAAACATCCAGTATTGTTTAGAGTAGGGAGGCTATGTGCCAGTTGATTCTTGAAATACAACAATAAACTCCTCTATATAACTATGCATGGTCCATTTATTAGGAAAAAGCCCTGGATAATACCAGGGTGTTATTATCCCAACTCCAGTCTACTTTCAAATGTAAGGCTCTAAAAAGCACTTTAAAAAGTTTATTGAGCTCGTAGCAGTTCACTGGTTAACATTTCACAACGGTGAGACCCTGACCTCAGCCAAGTGCTGTTGTATTGTAGTAGCCTGGACCTGGACTGTGACTGCGGGGTGCACCGAG
>NW_028175049.1:0-39144 GCF_965226575.1 Pagrus pagrus
AAAAATACAAATTCCACCCGAATCCAATGGGGACTGCTGTGTCTCGTTCAGCCAGTATAGGACCACGTTTGGGAGAAATTTCGAGTCAATCGGTCCAAAGACCTGGAAGCTATTGAAAAAATCGCCAGAGGTTTTCATGAAAAATGGCCCCCTTTCACTAAACTATTCACCAAAAATACAAATTAAACCGGAATCCAATGCGGACTGCTGTGTCTCGTTCAGCCAGTATAGGACCACGTTTGGGAGAAATTTCGAGTCAATCGGTCCAAAGACCTGGAAGCTATTGAAAAAATCGCCAGAGGTTTTCATGAAAAATGGCCCCCTTTCACTAAACTATTCACCAAAAATACAAATTCCACCCGAATCCAATGCGGACTGCTGTGTCTCGTTCAGCCAGTATAGGACCACGTTTGGGAGAAATTTCGAGTCAATCGGTCCAAAGACCTGGAAGCTATTGAAAAAATCGGCCAAGGTTTTCATGAAAAATGGCTTCATTTCACTAAAATATTCACCAAAAATACAAATTCCACCCGAATCCAATGGGGACTGCTGTGTCTCGTTCAGCCAGTATAGGACCACGTTTGGGAGAAATTTCGAGTCAATCGGTCCAAAGACCTGGAAGCTATTGAAAAAATCGCCAGAGGTTTTCATGAAAAATGGCCCCCTTTCACTAAACTATTCACCAAAAATACAAATTCCACCCGAATCCAATGGGGACTGCTGTGTCTCGTTCAGCCAGTATAGGACCACGTTTGGGAGAAATTTCGAGTCAATCGGTCCAAAGACCTGGAAGCTATTGAAAAAATCGGCCAAGGTTTTCATGAAAAATGGCTTCATTTCACTAAAATATTCACCAAAAATACAAATTCCACCCGAATCCAATGGGGACTGCTGTGTCTCGTTCAGCCAGTATAGGACCACGTTTGGGAGAAATTTCGAGTCAATCGGTCCAAAGACCTGGAAGCTATTGAAAAAATCGCCAGAGGTTTTCATGAAAAATGGCCCCCTTTCACTAAAATATTCACCAAAAATACAAATTCCACCCGAATCCAATGCGGACTGCTGTGTCTCGTTCAGCCAGTATAGGACCACGTTTGGGAGAAATTTCGAGTCAATCGGTCCAAAGACCTGGAAGCTATTGAAAAAATCGGCCAAGGTTTTCATGAAAAATGGCCCCCTTTCACTAAAATATTCACCAAAAATACAAATTCCACCGAATCCAATGCGGACTGCTGTGTCTCGTTCAGCCAGTATAGGACCACGTTTGGGAGAAATTTCGAGTCAATCGGTCCAAAGACCTGGAAGCTATTGAAAAAATCGGCCAAGGTTTTCATGAAAAATGGCTTCATTTCACTAAAATATTCACCAAAAATACAAATTCCACCCGAATCCAATGGGGACTGCTGTGTCTCGTTCAGCCAGTATAGGACCACGTTTGGGAGAAATTTCGAGTCAATCGGTCCAAAGACCTGGAAGCTATTGAAAAAATCTGCCGAGGGTTTCATGAAAAATGGCCGCATTTCACTAAAATATTCACCAAAAATACAAATTCCACCCGAATCCAATGCGGACTGCTGTGTCTCGTTCAGCCAGTATAGGACCACGTTTGGGAGAAATTTCGAGTCAATCGGTCCAAAGACCTGGAAGCTATTGAAAAAATCGGCCAAGGTTTTCATGAAAAATGGCTTCATTTCACTAAAATATTCACCAAAAATACAAATTCCACCCAAATCCAATGGGGACTGCTGTGTCTCGTTCAGCCAGTATAGGACCACGTTTGGGAGAAATTTCGAGTCAATCGGTCCAAAGACCTGGAAGCTATTGAAAATATCGGCCAAGGTTTTCATGAAAAATGGCTTCATTTCACTAAAATATTCACCAAAAATACAAATTCCACCCGAATCCAATGGGGACTGCTGTGTCTCGTTCAGCCAGTATAGGACCACGTTTGGGAGAAATTTCGAGTCAATCGGTCCAAAGACCTGGAAGCTATTGAAAAAATCGCCAGAGGATTTCATGAAAAATGGCCCCCTTTCACTAAAATATTCACCAAAAATACAAATTTCACCCGAATCCAATGCGGACTGCTGTGTCTCGTTCAGCCAGTATAGGACCACGTTTGGGAGAAATTTCGAGTCAATCGGTCCAAAGACCTGGAAGCTATTGAAAATATCGGCCAAGGTTTTCATGAAAAATGGCTTCATTTCACTAAAATATTCACCAAAAATACAAATTCCACCCGAATCCAATGGGGACTGCTGTGTCTCGTTCAGCCAGTATAGGACCACGTTTGGGAGAAATTTCGAGTCAATCGGTCCAAAGACCTGGAAGCTATTGAAAAAATCGCCAGAGGTTTTCATGAAAAATGGCCCCCTTTCACTAAACTATTCACCAAAAATACAAATTCCACCCGAATCCAATGCGGACTGCTGTGTCTCGTTCAGCCAGTATAGGACCACGTTTGGGAGAAATTTCGAGTCAATCGGTCCAAAGACCTGGAAGCTATTGAAAAAATCTGCCGAGGGTTTCATGAAAAATGCCCGCATTTCACTAAAATATTCACCAAAAATACAAATTCCACCCGAATCCAATGGGGACTGCTGTGTCTCGTTCAGCCAGTATAGGACCACGTTTGGGAGAAATTTCGAGTCAATCGGTCCAAAGACCTGGAAGCTATTGAAAAAATCGGCCAAGGTTTTCATGAAAAATGGCTTCATTTCACTAAAATATTCACCAAAAATACAAATTCCACCCGAATCCAATGGGGACTGCTGTGTCTCGTTCAGCCAGTATAGGACCACGTTTGGGAGAAATTTCGAGTCAATCGGTCCAAAGACCTGGAAGCTATTGAAAATATCGGCCAAGGTTTTCATGAAAAATGGCTTCATTTCACTAAAATATTCACCAAAAATACAAATTCCACCCGAATCCAATGGGGACTGCTGTGTCTCGTTCAGCCAGTATAGGACCACGTTTGGGAGAAATTTCGAGTCAATCGGTCCAAAGACCTGGAAGCTATTGAAAAAATCGGCCAAGGTTTTCATGAAAAATGGCTTCATTTCACTAAAATATTCACCAAAAATACAAATTCCACCCGAATCCAATGGGGACTGCTGTGTCTCGTTCAGCCAGTATAGGACCACGTTTGGGAGAAATTTCGAGTCAATCGGTCCAAAGACCTGGAAGCTATTGAAAATATCGGCCAAGGTTTTCATGAAAAATGGCTTCATTTCACTAAAATATTCACCAAAAATACAAATTCCACCCGAATCCAATGGGGACTGCTGTGTCTCGTTCAGCCAGTATAGGACCACGTTTGGGAGAAATTTCGAGTCAATCGGTCCAAAGACCTGGAAGCTATTGAAAATATCGGCCAAGGTTTTCATGAAAAATGGCTTCATTTCACTAAAATATTCACCAAAAATACAAATTCCACCCGAATCCAATGGGGACTGCTGTGTCTCGTTCAGCCAGTATAGGACCACGTTTGGGAGAAATTTCGAGTCAATCGGTCCAAAGACCTGGAAGCTATTGAAAAAATCGGCCAAGGTTTTCATGAAAAATGGCCCCCTTTCACTAAAATATTCACCAAAAATACAAATTCCACCGAATCCAATGCGGACTGCTGTGTCTCGTTCAGCCAGTATAGGACCACGTTTGGGAGAAATTTCGAGTCAATCGGTCCAAAGACCTGGAAGCTATTGAAAAAATCGGCCAAGGTTTTCATGAAAAATGGCTTCATTTCACTAAAATATTCACCAAAAATACAAATTCCACCTGAATCCAATGGGGACTGCTGTGTCTCGTTCAGCCAGTATAGGACCACGTTTGGGAGAAATTTCGAGTCAATCGGTCCAAAGACCTGGAAGCTATTGAAAAAATCTGCCGAGGGTTTCATGAAAAATGGCCGCATTTCACTAAAATATTCACCAAAAATACAAATTCCACCCGAATCCAATGCGGACTGCTGTGTCTCGTTCAGCCAGTATAGGACCACGTTTGGGAGAAATTTCGAGTCAATCGGTCCAAAGACCTGGAAGCTATTGAAAAAATCGGCCAAGGTTTTCATGAAAAATGGCTTCATTTCACTAAAATATTCACCAAAAATACAAATTCCACCCAAATCCAATGGGGACTGCTGTGTCTCGTTCAGCCAGTATAGGACCACGTTTGGGAGAAATTTCGAGTCAATCGGTCCAAAGACCTGGAAGCTATTGAAAATATCGGCCAAGGTTTTCATGAAAAATGGCTTCATTTCACTAAAATATTCACCAAAAATACAAATTCCACCCGAATCCAATGGGGACTGCTGTGTCTCGTTCAGCCAGTATAGGACCACGTTTGGGAGAAATTTCGAGTCAATCGGTCCAAAGACCTGGAAGCTATTGAAAAAATCGGCCAAGGTTTTCATGAAAAATGGCTTCATTTCACTAAAATATTCACCAAAAATACAAATTCCACCCGAATCCAATGGGGACTGCTGTGTCTCGTTCAGCCAGTATAGGACCACGTTTGGGAGAAATTTCGAGTCAATCGGTCCAAAGACCTGGAAGCTATTGAAAATATCGGCCAAGGTTTTCATGAAAAATGGCTTCATTTCACTAAAATATTCACCAAAAATACAAATTCCACCCGAATCCAATGGGGACTGCTGTGTCTCGTTCAGCCAGTATAGGACCACGTTTGGGAGAAATTTCGAGTCAATCGGTCCAAAGACCTGGAAGCTATTGAAAAAATCGGCCAAGGTTTTCATGAAAAATGGCTTCATTTCACTAAAATATTCACCAAAAATACAAATTCCACCCGAATCCAATGCGGACTGCTGTGTCTCGTTCAGCCAGTATAGGACCACGTTTGGGAGAAATTTCGAGTCAATCGGTCCAAAGACCTGGAAGCTATTGAAAAAATCGGCCAAGGTTTTCATGAAAAATGGCTTCATTTCACTAAAATATTCACCAAAAATACAAATTCCACCCAAATCCAATGGGGACTGCTGTGTCTCGTTCAGCCAGTATAGGACCACGTTTGGGAGAAATTTCGAGTCAATCGGTCCAAAGACCTGGAAGCTATTGAAAATATCGGCCAAGGTTTTCATGAAAAATGGCTTCATTTCACTAAAATATTCACCAAAAATACAAATTCCACCCGAATCCAATGGGGACTGCTGTGTCTCGTTCAGCCAGTATAGGACCACGTTTGGGAGAAATTTCGAGTCAATCGGTCCAAAGACCTGGAAGCTATTGAAAAAATCGCCAGAGGTTTTCATGAAAAATGGCCCCCTTTCACTAAAATATTCACCAAAAATACAAATTTCACCCGAATCCAATGCGGACTGCTGTGTCTCGTTCAGCCAGTATAGGACCACGTTTGGGAGAAATTTCGAGTCAATCGGTCCAAAGACCTGGAAGCTATTGAAAATATCGGCCAAGGTTTTCATGAAAAATGGCTTCATTTCACTAAAATATTCACCAAAAATACAAATTCCACCCGAATCCAATGGGGACTGCTGTGTCTCGTTCAGCCAGTATAGGACCACGTTTGGGAGAAATTTCGAGTCAATCGGTCCAAAGACCTGGAAGCTATTGAAAAAATCGCCAGAGGTTTTCATGAAAAATGGCCCCCTTTCACTAAACTATTCACCAAAAATACAAATTCCACCCGAATCCAATGCGGACTGCTGTGTCTCGTTCAGCCAGTATAGGACCACGTTTGGGAGAAATTTCGAGTCAATCGGTCCAAAGACCTGGAAGCTATTGAAAAAATCTGCCGAGGGTTTCATGAAAAATGCCCGCATTTCACTAAAATATTCACCAAAAATACAAATTCCACCCGAATCCAATGGGGACTGCTGTGTCTCGTTCAGCCAGTATAGGACCACGTTTGGGAGAAATTTCGAGTCAATCGGTCCAAAGACCTGGAAGCTATTGAAAAAATCGGCCAAGGTTTTCATGAAAAATGGCTTCATTTCACTAAAATATTCACCAAAAATACAAATTCCACCCGAATCCAATGGGGACTGCTGTGTCTCGTTCAGCCAGTATAGGACCACGTTTGGGAGAAATTTCGAGTCAATCGGTCCAAAGACCTGGAAGCTATTGAAAATATCGGCCAAGGTTTTCATGAAAAATGGCTTCATTTCACTAAAATATTCACCAAAAATACAAATTCCACCCGAATCCAATGGGGACTGCTGTGTCTCGTTCAGCCAGTATAGGACCACGTTTGGGAGAAATTTCGAGTCAATCGGTCCAAAGACCTGGAAGCTATTGAAAAAATCGGCCAAGGTTTTCATGAAAAATGGCTTCATTTCACTAAAATATTCACCAAAAATACAAATTCCACCCGAATCCAATGGGGACTGCTGTGTCTCGTTCAGCCAGTATAGGACCACGTTTGGGAGAAATTTCGAGTCAATCGGTCCAAAGACCTGGAAGCTATTGAAAATATCGGCCAAGGTTTTCATGAAAAATGGCTTCATTTCACTAAAATATTCACCAAAAATACAAATTCCACCCGAATCCAATGGGGACTGCTGTGTCTCGTTCAGCCAGTATAGGACCACGTTTGGGAGAAATTTCGAGTCAATCGGTCCAAAGACCTGGAAGCTATTGAAAAAATCTGCCGAGGGTTTCATGAAAAATGGCCGCATTTCACTAAAATATTCACCAAAAATACAAATTCCACCCGAATCCAATGGGGACTGCTGTGTCTCGTTCAGCCAGTATAGGACCACGTTTGGGAGAAATTTCGAGTCAATCGGTCCAAAGACCTGGAAGCTATTGAAAATATCGGCCAAGGTTTTCATGAAAAATGGCTTCATTTCACTAAAATATTCACCAAAAATACAAATTCCACCCGAATCCAATGGGGACTGCTGTGTCTCGTTCAGCCAGTATAGGACCACGTTTGGGAGAAATTTCGAGTCAATCGGTCCAAAGACCTGGAAGCTATTGAAAATATCGGCCAAGGTTTTCATGAAAAATGGCTTCATTTCACTAAAATATTCACCAAAAATACAAATTCCACCCGAATCCAATGGGGACTGCTGTGTCTCGTTCAGCCAGTATAGGACCACGTTTGGGAGAAATTTCGAGTCAATCGGTCCAAAGACCTGGAAGCTATTGAAAAAATCGGCAGAGGTTTTCATGAAAAATGGCCCCCTTTCACTAAAATATTCACCAAAAATACAAATTCCACCCGAATCCAATGCGGACTGCTGTGTCTCGTTCAGCCAGTATAGGACCACGTTTGGGAGAAATTTCGAGTCAATCGGTCCAAAGACCTGGAAGCTATTGAAAAAATCGGCCAAGGTTTTCATGAAAAATGGCCCCCTTTCACTAAAATATTCACCAAAAATACAAATTCCACCCGAATCCAATGCGGACTGCTGTGTCTCGTTCAGCCAGTATAGGACCACGTTTGGGAGAAATTTCGAGTCAATCGGTCCAAAGACCTGGAAGCTATTGAAAAAATCGGCCAAGGTTTTCATGAAAAATGGCTTCATTTCACTAAAATATTCACCAAAAATACAAATTCCACCCGAATCCAATGGGGACTGCTGTGTCTCGTTCAGCCAGTATAGGACCACGTTTGGGAGAAATTTCGAGTCAATCGGTCCAAAGACCTGGAAGCTATTGAAAAAATCGCCAGAGGTTTTCATGAAAAATGGCCCCATTTCACTAAAATATTCACCAAAAATACAAATTCCACCCGAATCCAATGGGGACTGCTGTGTCTCGTTCAGCCAGTATAGGACCACGTTTGGGAGAAATTTCGAGTCAATCGGTCCAAAGACCTGGAAGCTATTGAAAATATCGGCCAAGGTTTTCATGAAAAATGCCCGCATTTCACTAAAATATTCACCAAAAATACAAATTCCACCCGAATCCAATGGGGACTGCTGTGTCTCGTTCAGCCAGTATAGGACCACGTTTGGGAGAAATTTCGAGTCAATCGGTCCAAAGACCTGGAAGCTATTGAAAAAATCGCCAGAGGTTTTCATGAAAAATGGCCCCCTTTCACTAAAATATTCACCAAAAATACAAATTCCACCCGAATCCAATGGGGACTGCTGTGTCTCGTTCAGCCAGTATAGGACCACGTTTGGGAGAAATTTCGAGTCAATCGGTCCAAAGACCTGGAAGCTATTGAAAATATCGGCCAAGGTTTTCATGAAAAATGGCTTCATTTGACTAAAATATTCACCAAAAATACAAATTCCACCCGAATCCAATGGGGACTGCTTTGTCTCGTTCAGCCAGCATAGGACCACGTTTGGGAGAAATTTCGAGTCAATCGGTCCAAAGACCTGGAAGCTATTGAAAATATCGGCAGAGGTTTTCATGAAAAATGGCTTCATTTCACTAAAATATTCACCAAAAATACAAATTCCACCCGAATCCAATGGGGACTGCTGTGTCTCGTTCAGCCAGTATAGGACCACGTTTGGGAGAAATTTCGAGTCAATCGGTCCAAAGACCTGGAAGCTATTGAAAATATCGGCCAAGGTTTTCATGAAAAATGGCTTCATTTCACTAAAATATTCACCAAAAATACAAATTCCACCCGAATCCAATGGGGACTGCTGTGTCTCGTTCAGCCAGTATAGGACCACGTTTGGGAGAAATTTCGAGTCAATCGGTCCAAAGACCTGGAAGCTATTGAAAATATCGGCCAAGGTTTTCATGAAAAATGGCTTCATTTGACTAAAATATTCACCAAAAATACAAATTCCACCCGAATCCAATGGGGACTGCTTTGTCTCGTTCAGCCAGCATAGGACCACGTTTGGGAGAAATTTCGAGTCAATCGGTCCAAAGACCTGGAAGCTATTGAAAATATCGGCAGAGGTTTTCATGAAAAATGGCTTCATTTCACTAAAATATTCACCAAAAATACAAATTCCACCCGAATCCAATGGGGACTGCTGTGTCTCGTTCAGCCAGTATAGGACCACGTTTGGGAGAAATTTCGAGTCAATCGGTCCAAAGACCTGGAAGCTATTGAAAATATCGGCCAAGGTTTTCATGAAAAATGGCTTCATTTCACTAAAATATTCACCAAAAATACAAATTCCACCCGAATCCAATGGGGACTGCTGTGTCTCGTTCAGCCAGTATAGGACCACGTTTGGGAGAAATTTCGAGTCAATCGGTCCAAAGACCTGGAAGCTATTGAAAATATCGGCCAAGGTTTTCATGAAAAATGCCCGCATTTCACTAAAATATTCACCAAAAATACAAATTCCACCCGAATCCAATGGGGACTGCTGTGTCTCGTTCAGCCAGTATAGGACCACGTTTGGGAGAAACTTCGAGTCAATCGGTCCAAAGACCTGGAAGCTATTGAGAAAATCTGCCGAGGGTTTCATGAAAAATGGTCGCATTTCACTAAAATATTCACCAAAAATACAAATTCCACCCGATTCCAATGGGGACCGCTGTGTCTCGTTCAGCCAGTCTAGGACCAGGTTTGGGAGAAATTTCGAGTCAATCGGTCTAAAGACCTGGAAGCTATTGAAAAAATCGCCAGAGGTTTTCATGAAAAATGGCCCCCTTTCACTAAAATATTCACCAAAAATACAAATTCCACCCGAATCCAATGCGGACTGCTGTGTCTCGTTCAGCCAGTATAGGACCACGTTTGGGAGAAATTTCGAGTCAATCGGTCCAAAGACCTGGAAGCTATTGAAAAAATCGGCCAAGGTTTTCATGAAAAATGGCCCCCTTTCACTAAAATATTCACCAAAAATACAAATTCCACCCGAATCCAATGCGGACTGCTGTGTCTCGTTCAGCCAGTATAGGACCACGTTTGGGAGAAATTTCGAGTCAATCGGTCCAAAGACCTGGAAGCTATTGAAAAAATCGGCCAAGGTTTTCATGAAAAATGGCTTCATTTCACTAAAATATTCACCAAAAATACAAATTCCACCCGAATCCAATGGGGACTGCTGTGTCTCGTTCAGCCAGTATAGGACCACGTTTGGGAGAAATTTCGAGTCAATCGGTCCAAAGACCTGGAAGCTATTGAAAAAATCGCCAGAGGTTTTCATGAAAAATGGCCCCATTTCACTAAAATATTCACCAAAAATACAAATTCCACCCGAATCCAATGGGGACTGCTGTGTCTCGTTCAGCCAGTATAGGACCACGTTTGGGAGAAATTTCGAGTCAATCGGTCCAAAGACCTGGAAGCTATTGAAAATATCGGCCAAGGTTTTCATGAAAAATGCCCGCATTTCACTAAAATATTCACCAAAAATACAAATTCCACCCGAATCCAATGGGGACTGCTGTGTCTCGTTCAGCCAGTATAGGACCACGTTTGGGAGAAATTTCGAGTCAATCGGTCCAAAGACCTGGAAGCTATTGAAAAAATCGCCAGAGGTTTTCATGAAAAATGGCCCCCTTTCACTAAAATATTCACCAAAAATACAAATTCCACCCGAATCCAATGCGGACTGCTGTGTCTCGTTCAGCCAGTATAGTACCACGTTTGGGAGAAATTTCGAGTCAATCGGTCCAAAGACCTGGAAGCTATTGAAAAAATCGGCCAAGGTTTTCATGAAAAATGGCTTCATTTCACTAAAATATTCACCAAAAATACAAATTCCACCCGAATCCAATGGGGACTGCTGTGTCTCGTTCAGCCAGTATAGGACCACGTTTGGGAGAAATTTCGAGTCAATCGGTCCAAAGACCTGGAAGCTATTGAAAATATCGGCCAAGGTTTTCATGAAAAATGGCTTCATTTCACTAAAATATTCACCAAAAATACAAATTCCACCCGAATCCAATGGGGACTGCTGTGTCTCGTTCAGCCAGTATAGGACCACGTTTGGGAGAAATTTCGAGTCAATCGGTCCAAAGACCTGGAAGCTATTGAAAATATCGGCCAAGGTTTTCATGAAAAATGCCCGCATTTCACTAAAATATTCACCAAAAATACAAATTCCACCCGAATCCAATGGGGACTGCTGTGTCTCGTTCAGCCAGTATAGGACCACGTTTGGGAGAAACTTCGAGTCAATCGGTCCAAAGACCTGGAAGCTATTGAAAAAATCTGCCGAGGGTTTCATGAAAAATGGTCGCATTTCACTAAAATATTCACCAAAAATACAAATTCCACCCGAATCCAATGGGGACTGCTGTGTCTCGTTCAGCCAGTATAGGACCACGTTTGGGAGAAATTTCAAGTCAATTGGTCTAAAGACCTGGAAGCTATTGAAAAGATCGGGCGAGGGTTTCATGAAAAATGGCTGCATTTCACTAAAATATTCACCAAAAATACAAATTCCACCCGAATCCAATGGGGACTGCTGTGTCTCGTTCAGCCAGTCTAGGACCAGGTTTGGGAGAAATTTCGAGTCAATCGGTCCAAAGACCTGGAAGCTATTGAAAAAATCTGCCAAGGTTTTCATGAAAAATGGCTTCATTTCACTAAAATATTCACCAAAAATACAAATTCCACCCGAATCCAATGGGGACTGCTGTGTCTCGTTCAGCCAGTATAGGACCACGTTTGGGAGAAATTTCGAGTCAATCGGTCCAAAGACCTGGAAGCTATTGAAAATATCGGCCAAGGTTTTCATGAAAAATGGCTTCATTTGACTAAAATATTCACCAAAAATACAAATTCCACCCGAATCCAATGGGGACTGCTTTGTCTCGTTCAGCCAGCATAGGACCACGTTTGGGAGAAATTTCGAGTCAATCGGTCCAAAGACCTGGAAGCTATTGAAAATATCGGCAGAGGTTTTCATGAAAAATGGCTTCATTTCACTAAAATATTCACCAAAAATACAAATTCCACCCGAATCCAATGGGGACTGCTGTGTCTCGTTCAGCCAGTATAGGACCACGTTTGGGAGAAATTTCGAGTCAATCGGTCCAAAGACCTGGAAGCTATTGAAAATATCGGCCAAGGTTTTCATGAAAAATGGCTTCATTTGACTAAAATATTCACCAAAAATACAAATTCCACCCGAATCCAATGGGGACTGCTTTGTCTCGTTCAGCCAGCATAGGACCACGTTTGGGAGAAATTTCGAGTCAATCGGTCCAAAGACCTGGAAGCTATTGAAAATATCGGCAGAGGTTTTCATGAAAAATGGCTTCATTTCACTAAAATATTCACCAAAAATACAAATTCCACCCGAATCCAATGGGGACTGCTGTGTCTCGTTCAGCCAGTATAGGACCACGTTTGGGAGAAATTTCGAGTCAATCGGTCCAAAGACCTGGAAGCTATTGAAAATATCGGCCAAGGTTTTCATGAAAAATGGCTTCATTTCACTAAAATATTCACCAAAAATACAAATTCCACCCGAATCCAATGGGGACTGCTGTGTCTCGTTCAGCCAGTATAGGACCACGTTTGGGAGAAATTTCGAGTCAATCGGTCCAAAGACCTGGAAGCTATTGAAAATATCGGCCAAGGTTTTCATGAAAAATGCCCGCATTTCACTAAAATATTCACCAAAAATACAAATTCCACCCGAATCCAATGGGGACTGCTGTGTCTCGTTCAGCCAGTATAGGACCACGTTTGGGAGAAATTTCGAGTCAATCGGTCCAAAGACCTGGAAGCTATTGAAAAAATCTGCCGAGGGTTTCATGAAAAATGGCTTCATTTCACTAAAATATTCACCAAAAATACAAATTCCACCCGAATTCAATGGGGACTGCTGTGTCTCGTTCAGCCAGTATAGGACCACGTTTGGGAGAAATTTCGAGTCAATCGGTCCAAAGACCTGGAAGCTATTGAAAAAATCTGCCGAGGGTTTCATGAAAAATGGCCCCCTTTCACTAAAATATTCACCAAAAATACAAATTCCACCCGAATCCAATGGGGACTGCTGTGTCTCGTTCAGCCAGTATAGGACCACGTTTGGGAGAAATTTCGAGTCAATCGGTCCAAAGACCTGGAAGCTATTGAAAAAATCTGCCGAGGGTTTCATGAAAAATGGCGGCATTTCACTAAAATATTCACCAAAAATACAAATTCCACCCGAATCCAATGGGGACTGCTGTGTCTCGTTCAGCCAGTATAGGACCACGTTTGGGAGAAATTTCGAGTCAATCGGTCCAAAGACCTGGAAGCTATTGAAAAAATCTGCCAAGGTTTTCATGAAAAATGGCTTCATTTCACTAAAATATTCACCAAAAATACAAATTCCACCTGAATCCAATGGGGACTGCTGTGTCTCGTTCAGCCAGTATAGGACCACGTTTGGGAGAAATTTCGAGTCAATCGGTCCAAAGACCTGGAAGCTATTGAAAATATCGGCAGAGGTTTTCATGAAAAATGGCTTCATTTCACTAAAATATTCACCAAAAATACAAATTCCACCCGAATCCAATGGGGACTGCTGTGTCTCGTTCAGCCAGTATAGGACCACGTTTGGGAGAAATTTCGAGTCAATCGGTCCAAAGACCTGGAAGCTATTGAAAATATCGGCCAAGGTTTTCATGAAAAATGGCTTCATTTCACTAAAATATTCACCAAAAATACAAATTCCACCCGAATCCAATGCGGACTGCTGTGTCTCGTTCAGCCAGTATAGGACCACGTTTGGGAGAAATTTCGAGTCAATCGGTCCAAAGACCTGGAAGCTATTGAAAAAATCGCCAGAGGTTTTCATGAAAAATGGCTTCATTTCACTAAAATATTCACCAAAAATACAAATTCCACCCGAATCCAATGGGGACTGCTGTGTCTCGTTCAGCCAGTATAGGACCACGTTTGGGAGAAATTTCGAGTCAATCGGTCCAAAGACCTGGAAGCTATTGAAAAAATCGCCAGAGGTTTTCATGAAAAATGGCCCCCTTTCACTAAACTATTCACCAAAAATACAAATTCCACCCGAATCCAATGCGGACTGCTGTGTCTCGTTCAGCCAGTATAGGACCACGTTTGGGAGAAATTTCGAGTCAATCGGTCCAAAGACCTGGAAGCTATTGAAAAAATCGGCCAAGGTTTTCATGAAAAATGGCTTCATTTCACTAAAATATTCACCAAAAATACAAATTCCACCCGAATCCAATGGGGACTGCTGTGTCTCGTTCAGCCAGTATAGGACCACGTTTGGGAGAAATTTCGAGTCAATCGGTCCAAAGACCTGGAAGCTATTGAAAATATCGGCCAAGGTTTTCATGAAAAATGCCCGCATTTCACTAAAATATTCACCAAAAATACAAATTCCACCCGAATCCAATGGGGACTGCTGTGTCTCGTTCAGCCAGTATAGGACCACGTTTGGGAGAAATTTCGAGTCAATCGGTCCAAAGACCTGGAAGCTATTGAAAAAAATCTGCCGAGGGTTTCATGAAAAATGGCTTCATTTCACTAAAATATTCACCAAAAATACAAATTCCACCCGAATTCAATGGGGACTGCTGTGTCTCGTTCAGCCAGTATAGGACCACGTTTGGGAGAAATTTCGAGTCAATCGGTCCAAAGACCTGGAAGCTATTGAAAAAATCTGCCGAGGGTTTCATGAAAAATGGCCCCCTTTCACTAAAATATTCACCAAAAATACAAATTCCACCCGAATCCAATGGGGACTGCTGTGTCTCGTTCAGCCAGTATAGGACCACGTTTGGGAGAAATTTCGAGTCAATCGGTCCAAAGACCTGGAAGCTATTGAAAAAATCTGCCGAGGGTTTCATGAAAAATGGCGGCATTTCACTAAAATATTCACCAAAAATACAAATTCCACCCGAATCCAATGGGGACTGCTGTGTCTCGTTCAGCCAGTATAGGACCACGTTTGGGAGAAATTTCGAGTCAATCGGTCCAAAGACCTGGAAGCTATTGAAAAAATCGGCCAAGGTTTTCATGAAAAATGGCTTCATTTCACTAAAATATTCACCAAAAATACAAATTCCACCTGAATCCAATGGGGACTGCTGTGTCTCGTTCAGCCAGTATAGGACCACGTTTGGGAGAAATTTCGAGTCAATCGGTCCAAAGACCTGGAAGCTATTGAAAATATCGGCAGAGGTTTTCATGAAAAATGGCTTCATTTCACTAAACTATTCACCAAAAATACAAATTCCACCCGAATCCAATGCGGACTGCTGTGTCTCGTTCAGCCAGTATAGGACCACGTTTGGGAGAAATTTCGAGTCAATCGGTCCAAAGACCTGGAAGCTATTGAAAAAATCGGCCAAGGTTTTCATGAAAAATGGCTTCATTTCACTAAAATATTCACCAAAAATACAAATTCCACCCGAATCCAATGGGGACTGCTGTGTCTCGTTCAGCCAGTATAGGACCACGTTTGGGAGAAATTTCGAGTCAATCGGTCCAAAGACCTGGAAGCTATTGAAAAAATCGGCAGAGGTTTTCATGAAAAATGGCCCCCTTTCACTAAAATATTCACCAAAAATACAAATTCCACCCGAATCCAATGCGGACTGCTGTGTCTCGTTCAGCCAGTATAGGACCACGTTTGGGAGAAATTTCGAGTCAATCGGTCCAAAGACCTGGAAGCTATTGAAAAAATCGGCCAAGGTTTTCATGAAAAATGGCCCCCTTTCACTAAAATATTCACCAAAAATACAAATTCCACCCGAATCCAATGCGGACTGCTGTGTCTCGTTCAGCCAGTATAGGACCACGTTTGGGAGAAATTTCGAGTCAATCGGTCCAAAGACCTGGAAGCTATTGAAAAAATCGGCCAAGGTTTTCATGAAAAATGGCTTCATTTCACTAAAATATTCACCAAAAATACAAATTCCACCCGAATCCAATGGGGACTGCTGTGTCTCGTTCAGCCAGTATAGGACCACGTTTGGGAGAAATTTCGAGTCAATCGGTCCAAAGACCTGGAAGCTATTGAAAAAATCTGCCGAGGGTTTCATGAAAAATGGCCGCATTTCACTAAAATATTCACCAAAAATACAAATTCCACCCGAATCCAATGCGGACTGCTGTGTCTCGTTCAGCCAGTATAGGACCACGTTTGGGAGAAATTTCGAGTCAATCGGTCCAAAGACCTGGAAGCTATTGAAAAAATCGGCCAAGGTTTTCATGAAAAATGGCTTCATTTCACTAAAATATTCACCAAAAATACAAATTCCACCCAAATCCAATGGGGACTGCTGTGTCTCGTTCAGCCAGTATAGGACCACGTTTGGGAGAAATTTCGAGTCAATCGGTCCAAAGACCTGGAAGCTATTGAAAATATCGGCCAAGGTTTTCATGAAAAATGGCTTCATTTCACTAAAATATTCACCAAAAATACAAATTCCACCCGAATCCAATGGGGACTGCTGTGTCTCGTTCAGCCAGTATAGGACCACGTTTGGGAGAAATTTCGAGTCAATCGGTCCAAAGACCTGGAAGCTATTGAAAAAATCGCCAGAGGTTTTCATGAAAAATGGCCCCCTTTCACTAAACTATTCACCAAAAATACAAATTCCACCCGAATCCAATGCGGACTGCTGTGTCTCGTTCAGCCAGTATAGGACCACGTTTGGGAGAAATTTCGAGTCAATCGGTCCAAAGACCTGGAAGCTATTGAAAAAATCGGCCAAGGTTTTCATGAAAAATGGCTTCATTTCACTAAAATATTCACCAAAAATACAAATTCCACCCGAATCCAATGGGGACTGCTGTGTCTCGTTCAGCCAGTATAGGACCACGTTTGGGAGAAATTTCGAGTCAATCGGTCCAAAGACCTGGAAGCTATTGAAAAAATCGGCAGAGGTTTTCATGAAAAATGGCCCCCTTTCACTAAAATATTCACCAAAAATACAAATTCCACCCGAATCCAATGCGGACTGCTGTGTCTCGTTCAGCCAGTATAGGACCACGTTTGGGAGAAATTTCGAGTCAATCGGTCCAAAGACCTGGAAGCTATTGAAAAAATCGGCCAAGGTTTTCATGAAAAATGGCCCCCTTTCACTAAAATATTCACCAAAAATACAAATTCCACCCGAATCCAATGCGGACTGCTGTGTCTCGTTCAGCCAGTATAGGACCACGTTTGGGAGAAATTTCGAGTCAATCGGTCCAAAGACCTGGAAGCTATTGAAAAAATCGGCCAAGGTTTTCATGAAAAATGGCTTCATTTCACTAAAATATTCACCAAAAATACAAATTCCACCCGAATCCAATGGGGACTGCTGTGTCTCGTTCAGCCAGTATAGGACCACGTTTGGGAGAAATTTCGAGTCAATCGGTCCAAAGACCTGGAAGCTATTGAAAAAATCTGCCGAGGGTTTCATGAAAAATGGCCGCATTTCACTAAAATATTCACCAAAAATACAAATTCCACCCGAATCCAATGCGGACTGCTGTGTCTCGTTCAGCCAGTATAGGACCACGTTTGGGAGAAATTTCGAGTCAATCGGTCCAAAGACCTGGAAGCTATTGAAAAAATCGGCCAAGGTTTTCATGAAAAATGGCTTCATTTCACTAAAATATTCACCAAAAATACAAATTCCACCCAAATCCAATGGGGACTGCTGTGTCTCGTTCAGCCAGTATAGGACCACGTTTGGGAGAAATTTCGAGTCAATCGGTCCAAAGACCTGGAAGCTATTGAAAATATCGGCCAAGGTTTTCATGAAAAATGGCTTCATTTCACTAAAATATTCACCAAAAATACAAATTCCACCCGAATCCAATGGGGACTGCTGTGTCTCGTTCAGCCAGTATAGGACCACGTTTGGGAGAAATTTCGAGTCAATCGGTCCAAAGACCTGGAAGCTATTGAAAAAATCGCCAGAGGTTTTCATGAAAAATGGCCCCCTTTCACTAAAATATTCACCAAAAATACAAATTTCACCCGAATCCAATGCGGACTGCTGTGTCTCGTTCAGCCAGTATAGGACCACGTTTGGGAGAAATTTCGAGTCAATCGGTCCAAAGACCTGGAAGCTATTGAAAAAATCGGCCAAGGTTTTCATGAAAAATGGCTTCATTTCACTAAAATATTCACCAAAAATACAAATTCCACCCGAATCCAATGGGGACTGCTGTGTCTCGTTCAGCCAGTATAGGACCACGTTTGGGAGAAATTTCGAGTCAATCGGTCCAAAGACCTGGAAGCTATTGAAAAAATCGCCAGAGGTTTTCATGAAAAATGGCCCCCTTTCACTAAAATATTCACCAAAAATACAAATTCCACCCGAATCCAATGGGGACTGCTGTGTCTCGTTCAGCCAGTATAGGACCACGTTTGGGAGAAATTTCGAGTCAATCGGTCCAAAGACCTGGAAGCTATTGAAAATATCGGCCAAGGTTTTCATGAAAAATGCCCGCATTTCACTAAAATATTCACCAAAAATACAAATTCCACCCGAATCCAATGGGGACTGCTGTGTCTCGTTCAGCCAGTATAGGACCACGTTTGGGAGAAATTTCGAGTCAATCGGTCCAAAGACCTGGAAGCTATTGAAAAAATCTGCCGAGGGTTTCATGAAAAATGGCTTCATTTCACTAAAATATTCACCAAAAATACAAATTCCACCCGAATTCAATGGGGACTGCTGTGTCTCGTTCAGCCAGTATAGGACCAGGTTTGGGAGAAATTTCGAGTCAATCGGTCCAAAGACCTGGAAGCTATTGAAAAAATCTGCCGAGGGTTTCATGAAAAATGGCCCCCTTTCACTAAAATATTCACCAAAAATACAAATTCCACCCGAATCCAATGCGGACTGCTGTGTCTCGTTCAGCCAGTATAGGACCACGTTTGGGAGAAATTTCGAGTCAATCGGTCCAAAGACCTGGAAGCTATTGAAAATATCGGCCAAGGTTTTCATGAAAAATGGCTTCATTTCACTAAAATATTCACCAAAAATACAAATTCCACCCGAATCCAATGGGGACTGCTGTGTCTCGTTCAGCCAGTATAGGACCACGTTTGGGAGAAATTTCGAGTCAATCGGTCCAAAGACCTGGAAGCTATTGAAAAAATCTGCCGAGGGTTTCATGAAAAATGGCGGCATTTCACTAAAATATTCACCAAAAATACAAATTCCACCCGAATCCAATGGGGACTGCTGTGTCTCGTTCAGCCAGTATAGGACCACGTTTGGGAGAAATTTCGAGTCAATCGGTCCAAAGACCTGGAAGCTATTGAAAAAATCGGCCAAGGTTTTCATGAAAAATGGCTTCATTTCACTAAAATATTCACCAAAAATACAAATTCCACCTGAATCCAATGGGGACTGCTGTGTCTCGTTCAGCCAGTATAGGACCACGTTTGGGAGAAATTTCGAGTCAATCGGTCCAAAGACCTGGAAGCTATTGAAAATATCGGCAGAGGTTTTCATGAAAAATGGCTTCATTTCACTAAAATATTCACCAAAAATACAAATTCCACCCGAATCCAATGGGGACTGCTGTGTCTCGTTCAGCCAGTATAGGACCACGTTTGGGAGAAATTTCGAGTCAATCGGTCCAAAGACCTGGAAGCTATTGAAAATATCGGCCAAGGTTTTCATGAAAAATGGCTTCATTTGACTAAAATATTCACCAAAAATACAAATTCCACCCGAATCCAATGGGGACTGCTGTGTCTCGTTCAGCCAGTATAGGACCACGTTTGGGAGAAATTTCGAGTCAATCGGTCCAAAGACCTGGAAGCTATTGAAAAAATCGCCAGAGGTTTTCATGAAAAATGGCCCCCTTTCACTAAACTATTCACCAAAAATACAAATTCCACCCGAATCCAATGCGGACTGCTGTGTCTCGTTCAGCCAGTATAGGACCACGTTTTGGAGAAATTTCGAGTCAATCGGTCCAAAGACCTGGAAGCTATTGAAAAAATCGCCAGAGGTTTTCATGAAAAATGGCCCCCTTTCACTAAACTATTCACCAAAAATACAAATTCCACCCGAATCCAATGCGGACTGCTGTGTCTCGTTCAGCCAGTATAGGACCACGTTTGGGAGAAATTTCGAGTCAATCGGTCCAAAGACCTGGAAGCTATTGAAAAAATCGGCCAAGGTTTTCATGAAAAATGGCTTCATTTCACTAAAATATTCACCAAAAATACAAATTCCACCCGAATCCAATGCGGACTGCTGTGTCTCGTTCAGCCAGTATAGGACCACGTTTGGGAGAAATTTCGAGTCAATCGGTCCAAAGACCTGGAAGCTATTGAAAATATCGGCCAAGGTTTTCATGAAAAATGGCTTCATTTCACTAAAATATTCACCAAAAATACAAATTCCACCCGAATCCAATGGGGACTGCTGTGTCTCGTTCAGCCAGTATAGGACCACGTTTGGGAGAAATTTCGAGTCAATCGGTCCAAAGACCTGGAAGCTATTGAAAATATCGGCCAAGGTTTTCATGAAAAATGCCCGCATTTCACTAAAATATTCACCAAAAATACAAATTCCACCCGAATCCAATGGGGACTGCTGTGTCTCGTTCAGCCAGTATAGGACCACGTTTGGGAGAAATTTCGAGTCAATCGGTCCAAAGACCTGGAAGCTATTGAAAAAATCTGCCGAGGGTTTCATGAAAAATGGCTTCATTTCACTAAAATATTCACCAAAAATACAAATTCCACCCGAATTCAATGGGGACTGCTGTGTCTCGTTCAGCCAGTATAGGACCACGTTTGGGAGAAATTTCGAGTCAATCGGTCCAAAGACCTGGAAGCTATTGAAAAAATCTGCCGAGGGTTTCATGAAAAATGGCCCCCTTTCACTAAAATATTCACCAAAAATACAAATTCCACCCGAATCCAATGGGGACTGCTGTGTCTCGTTCAGCCAGTATAGGACCACGTTTGGGAGAAATTTCGAGTCAATCGGTCCAAAGACCTGGAAGCTATTGAAAAAATCTGCCGAGGGTTTCATGAAAAATGGCGGCATTTCACTAAAATATTCACCAAAAATACAAATTCCACCCGAATCCAATGGGGACTGCTGTGTCTCGTTCAGCCAGTATAGGACCACGTTTGGGAGAAATTTCGAGTCAATCGGTCCAAAGACCTGGAAGCTATTGAAAAAATCGGCCAAGGTTTTCATGAAAAATGGCTTCATTTCACTAAAATATTCACCAAAAATACAAATTCCACCTGAATCCAATGGGGACTGCTGTGTCTCGTTCAGCCAGTATAGGACCACGTTTGGGAGAAATTTCGAGTCAATCGGTCCAAAGACCTGGAAGCTATTGAAAATATCGGCAGAGGTTTTCATGAAAAATGGCTTCATTTCACTAAAATATTCACCAAAAATACAAATTCCACCCGAATCCAATGGGGACTGCTGTGTCTCGTTCAGCCAGTATAGGACCACGTTTGGGAGAAATTTCGAGTCAATCGGTCCAAAGACCTGGAAGCTATTGAAAATATCGGCCAAGGTTTTCATGAAAAATGGCTTCATTTCACTAAAATATTCACCAAAAATACAAATTCCACCCGAATCCAATGCGGACTGCTGTGTCTCGTTCAGCCAGTATAGGACCACGTTTGGGAGAAATTTCGAGTCAATCGGTCCAAAGACCTGGAAGCTATTGAAAAAATCGCCAGAGGTTTTCATGAAAAATGGCTTCATTTCACTAAAATATTCACCAAAAATACAAATTCCACCCGAATCCAATGGGGACTGCTGTGTCTCGTTCAGCCAGTATAGGACCACGTTTGGGAGAAATTTCGAGTCAATCGGTCCAAAGACCTGGAAGCTATTGAAAAAATCGCCAGAGGTTTTCATGAAAAATGGCCCCCTTTCACTAAACTATTCACCAAAAATACAAATTCCACCCGAATCCAATGCGGACTGCTGTGTCTCGTTCAGCCAGTATAGGACCACGTTTGGGAGAAATTTCGAGTCAATCGGTCCAAAGACCTGGAAGCTATTGAAAAAATCGGCCAAGGTTTTCATGAAAAATGGCTTCATTTCACTAAAATATTCACCAAAAATACAAATTCCACCCGAATCCAATGGGGACTGCTGTGTCTCGTTCAGCCAGTATAGGACCACGTTTGGGAGAAATTTCGAGTCAATCGGTCCAAAGACCTGGAAGCTATTGAAAAAATCGGCAGAGGTTTTCATGAAAAATGGCCCCCTTTCACTAAAATATTCACCAAAAATACAAATTCCACCCGAATCCAATGCGGACTGCTGTGTCTCGTTCAGCCAGTATAGGACCACGTTTGGGAGAAATTTCGAGTCAATCGGTCCAAAGACCTGGAAGCTATTGAAAAAATCGGCCAAGGTTTTCATGAAAAATGGCCCCCTTTCACTAAAATATTCACCAAAAATACAAATTCCACCCGAATCCAATGCGGACTGCTGTGTCTCGTTCAGCCAGTATAGGACCACGTTTGGGAGAAATTTCGAGTCAATCGGTCCAAAGACCTGGAAGCTATTGAAAAAATCGGCCAAGGTTTTCATGAAAAATGGCTTCATTTCACTAAAATATTCACCAAAAATACAAATTCCACCCGAATCCAATGGGGACTGCTGTGTCTCGTTCAGCCAGTATAGGACCACGTTTGGGAGAAATTTCGAGTCAATCGGTCCAAAGACCTGGAAGCTATTGAAAAAATCTGCCGAGGGTTTCATGAAAAATGGCCGCATTTCACTAAAATATTCACCAAAAATACAAATTCCACCCGAATCCAATGCGGACTGCTGTGTCTCGTTCAGCCAGTATAGGACCACGTTTGGGAGAAATTTCGAGTCAATCGGTCCAAAGACCTGGAAGCTATTGAAAAAATCGCCAGAGGTTTTCATGAAAAATGGCCCCCTTTCACTAAACTATTCACCAAAAATACAAATTCCACCCGAATCCAATGCGGACTGCTGTGTCTCGTTCAGCCAGTATAGGACCACGTTTGGGAGAAATTTCGAGTCAATCGGTCCAAAGACCTGGAAGCTATTGAAAAAATCTGCCGAGGGTTTCATGAAAAATGCCCGCATTTAACTAAAATATTCACCAAAAATACAAATTCCACCCGAATCCAATGGGGACTGCTGTGTCTCGTTCAGCCAGTATAGGACCACGTTTGGGAGAAATTTCGAGTCAATCGGTCCAAAGACCTGGAAGCTATTGAAAATATCGGCCAAGGTTTTCATGAAAAATGGCTTCATTTCACTAAAATATTCACCAAAAATACAAATTCCACCCGAATCCAATGGGGACTGCTGTGTCTCGTTCAGCCAGTATAGGACCACGTTTGGGAGAAATTTCGAGTCAATCGGTCCAAAGACCTGGAAGCTATTGAAAATATCGGCCAAGGTTTTCATGAAAAATGCCCGCATTTCACTAAAATATTCACCAAAAATACAAATTCCACCCGAATCCAATGGGGACTGCTGTGTCTCGTTCAGCCAGTATAGGACCACGTTTGGGAGAAATTTCGAGTCAATCGGTCCAAAGACCTGGAAGCTATTGAAAAAATCTGCCGAGGGTTTCATGAAAAATGGCTTCATTTCACTAAAATATTCACCAAAAATACAAATTCCACCCGAATTCAATGGGGACTGCTGTGTCTCGTTCAGCCAGTATAGGACCAGGTTTGGGAGAAATTTCGAGTCAATCGGTCCAAAGACCTGGAAGCTATTGAAAAAATCTGCCGAGGGTTTCATGAAAAATGGCCCCCTTTCACTAAAATATTCACCAAAAATACAAATTCCACCCGAATCCAATGCGGACTGCTGTGTCTCGTTCAGCCAGTATAGGACCACGTTTGGGAGAAATTTCGAGTCAATCGGTCCAAAGACCTGGAAGCTATTGAAAATATCGGCCAAGGTTTTCATGAAAAATGGCTTCATTTCACTAAAATATTCACCAAAAATACAAATTCCACCCGAATCCAATGGGGACTGCTGTGTCTCGTTCAGCCAGTATAGGACCACGTTTGGGAGAAATTTCGAGTCAATCGGTCCAAAGACCTGGAAGCTATTGAAAAAATCTGCCGAGGGTTTCATGAAAAATGGCGGCATTTCACTAAAATATTCACCAAAAATACAAATTCCACCCGAATCCAATGGGGACTGCTGTGTCTCGTTCAGCCAGTATAGGACCACGTTTGGGAGAAATTTCGAGTCAATCGGTCCAAAGACCTGGAAGCTATTGAAAAAATCGGCCAAGGTTTTCATGAAAAATGGCTTCATTTCACTAAAATATTCACCAAAAATACAAATTCCACCTGAATCCAATGGGGACTGCTGTGTCTCGTTCAGCCAGTATAGGACCACGTTTGGGAGAAATTTCGAGTCAATCGGTCCAAAGACCTGGAAGCTATTGAAAATATCGGCAGAGGTTTTCATGAAAAATGGCTTCATTTCACTAAAATATTCACCAAAAATACAAATTCCACCCGAATCCAATGGGGACTGCTGTGTCTCGTTCAGCCAGTATAGGACCACGTTTGGGAGAAATTTCGAGTCAATCGGTCCAAAGACCTGGAAGCTATTGAAAATATCGGCCAAGGTTTTCATGAAAAATGGCTTCATTTGACTAAAATATTCACCAAAAATACAAATTCCACCCGAATCCAATGGGGACTGCTGTGTCTCGTTCAGCCAGTATAGGACCACGTTTGGGAGAAATTTCGAGTCAATCGGTCCAAAGACCTGGAAGCTATTGAAAAAATCGCCAGAGGTTTTCATGAAAAATGGCCCCCTTTCACTAAACTATTCACCAAAAATACAAATTCCACCCGAATCCAATGCGGACTGCTGTGTCTCGTTCAGCCAGTATAGGACCACGTTTTGGAGAAATTTCGAGTCAATCGGTCCAAAGACCTGGAAGCTATTGAAAAAATCGCCAGAGGTTTTCATGAAAAATGGCCCCCTTTCACTAAACTATTCACCAAAAATACAAATTCCACCCGAATCCAATGCGGACTGCTGTGTCTCGTTCAGCCAGTATAGGACCACGTTTGGGAGAAATTTCGAGTCAATCGGTCCAAAGACCTGGAAGCTATTGAAAAAATCGGCCAAGGTTTTCATGAAAAATGGCTTCATTTCACTAAAATATTCACCAAAAATACAAATTCCACCCGAATCCAATGCGGACTGCTGTGTCTCGTTCAGCCAGTATAGGACCACGTTTGGGAGAAATTTCGAGTCAATCGGTCCAAAGACCTGGAAGCTATTGAAAAAATCGCCAGAGGTTTTCATGAAAAATGGCTTCATTTCACTAAAATATTCACCAAAAATACAAATTCCACCCGAATCCAATGGGGACTGCTGTGTCTCGTTCAGCCAGTATAGGACCACGTTTGGGAGAAATTTCGAGTCAATCGGTCCAAAGACCTGGAAGCTATTGAAAAAATCGCCAGAGGTTTTCATGAAAAATGGCCCCCTTTCACTAAACTATTCACCAAAAATACAAATTCCACCCGAATCCAATGCGGACTGCTGTGTCTCGTTCAGCCAGTATAGGACCACGTTTGGGAGAAATTTCGAGTCAATCGGTCCAAAGACCTGGAAGCTATTGAAAAAATCGGCCAAGGTTTTCATGAAAAATGGCTTCATTTCACTAAAATATTCACCAAAAATACAAATTCCACCCGAATCCAATGGGGACTGCTGTGTCTCGTTCAGCCAGTATAGGACCACGTTTGGGAGAAATTTCGAGTCAATCGGTCCAAAGACCTGGAAGCTATTGAAAAAATCGGCCAAGGTTTTCATGAAAAATGGCCCCCTTTCACTAAAATATTCACCAAAAATACAAATTCCACCCGAATCCAATGCGGACTGCTGTGTCTCGTTCAGCCAGTATAGGACCACGTTTGGGAGAAATTTCGAGTCAATCGGTCCAAAGACCTGGAAGCTATTGAAAAAATCGGCCAAGGTTTTCATGAAAAATGGCTTCATTTCACTAAAATATTCACCAAAAATACAAATTCCACCCGAATCCAATGGGGACTGCTGTGTCTCGTTCAGCCAGTATAGGACCACGTTTGGGAGAAATTTCGAGTCAATCGGTCCAAAGACCTGGAAGCTATTGAAAAAATCTGCCGAGGGTTTCATGAAAAATGGCCGCATTTCACTAAAATATTCACCAAAAATACAAATTCCACCCGAATCCAATGCGGACTGCTGTGTCTCGTTCAGCCAGTATAGGACCACGTTTGGGAGAAATTTCGAGTCAATCGGTCCAAAGACCTGGAAGCTATTGAAAAAATCGGCCAAGGTTTTCATGAAAAATGGCTTCATTTCACTAAAATATTCACCAAAAATACAAATTCCACCCAAATCCAATGGGGACTGCTGTGTCTCGTTCAGCCAGTATAGGACCACGTTTGGGAGAAATTTCGAGTCAATCGGTCCAAAGACCTGGAAGCTATTGAAAATATCGGCCAAGGTTTTCATGAAAAATGGCTTCATTTCACTAAAATATTCACCAAAAATACAAATTCCACCCGAATCCAATGGGGACTGCTGTGTCTCGTTCAGCCAGTATAGGACCACGTTTGGGAGAAATTTCGAGTCAATCGGTCCAAAGACCTGGAAGCTATTGAAAAAATCGCCAGAGGTTTTCATGAAAAATGGCCCCCTTTCACTAAAATATTCACCAAAAATACAAATTTCACCCGAATCCAATGCGGACTGCTGTGTCTCGTTCAGCCAGTATAGGACCACGTTTGGGAGAAATTTCGAGTCAATCGGTCCAAAGACCTGGAAGCTATTGAAAATATCGGCCAAGGTTTTCATGAAAAATGGCTTCATTTCACTAAAATATTCACCAAAAATACAAATTCCACCCGAATCCAATGGGGACTGCTGTGTCTCGTTCAGCCAGTATAGGACCACGTTTGGGAGAAATTTCGAGTCAATCGGTCCAAAGACCTGGAAGCTATTGAAAAAATCGCCAGAGGTTTTCATGAAAAATGGCCCCCTTTCACTAAACTATTCACCAAAAATACAAATTCCACCCGAATCCAATGCGGACTGCTGTGTCTCGTTCAGCCAGTATAGGACCACGTTTGGGAGAAATTTCGAGTCAATCGGTCCAAAGACCTGGAAGCTATTGAAAAAATCTGCCGAGGGTTTCATGAAAAATGCCCGCATTTCACTAAAATATTCACCAAAAATACAAATTCCACCCGAATCCAATGGGGACTGCTGTGTCTCGTTCAGCCAGTATAGGACCACGTTTGGGAGAAATTTCGAGTCAATCGGTCCAAAGACCTGGAAGCTATTGAAAATATCGGCCAAGGTTTTCATGAAAAATGGCTTCATTTCACTAAAATATTCACCAAAAATACAAATTCCACCCGAATCCAATGGGGACTGCTGTGTCTCGTTCAGCCAGTATAGGACCACGTTTGGGAGAAATTTCGAGTCAATCGGTCCAAAGACCTGGAAGCTATTGAAAAAATCGGCAGAGGTTTTCATGAAAAATGGCCCCCTTTCACTAAAATATTCACCAAAAATACAAATTCCACCCGAATCCAATGCGGACTGCTGTGTCTCGTTCAGCCAGTATAGGACCACGTTTGGGAGAAATTTCGAGTCAATCGGTCCAAAGACCTGGAAGCTATTGAAAAAATCGGCCAAGGTTTTCATGAAAAATGGCCCCCTTTCACTAAAATATTCACCAAAAATACAAATTCCACCCGAATCCAATGCGGACTGCTGTGTCTCGTTCAGCCAGTATAGGACCACGTTTGGGAGAAATTTCGAGTCAATCGGTCCAAAGACCTGGAAGCTATTGAAAAAATCGGCCAAGGTTTTCATGAAAAATGGCTTCATTTCACTAAAATATTCACCAAAAATACAAATTCCACCCGAATCCAATGGGGACTGCTGTGTCTCGTTCAGCCAGTATAGGACCACGTTTGGGAGAAATTTCGAGTCAATCGGTCCAAAGACCTGGAAGCTATTGAAAAAATCGCCAGAGGTTTTCATGAAAAATGGCCCCCTTTCACTAAACTATTCACCAAAAATACAAATTCCACCCGAATCCAATGCGGACTGCTGTGTCTCGTTCAGCCAGTATAGGACCACGTTTGGGAGAAATTTCGAGTCAATCGGTCCAAAGACCTGGAAGCTATTGAAAAAATCTGCCGAGGGTTTCATGAAAAATGCCCGCATTTCACTAAAATATTCACCAAAAATACAAATTCCACCCGAATCCAATGGGGACTGCTGTGTCTCGTTCAGCCAGTATAGGACCACGTTTGGGAGAAATTTCGAGTCAATCGGTCCAAAGACCAGGAAGCTATTGAAAAAATCGCCAGAGGTTTTCATGAAAAATGGCCCCATTTCACTAAAATATTCACCAAAAATACAAATTCCACCCGAATCCAATGGGGACTGCTGTGTCTCGTTCAGCCAGTATAGGACCACGTTTGGGAGAAATTTCGAGTCAATCGGTCCAAAGACCTGGAAGCTATTGAAAATATCGGCCAAGGTTTTCATGAAAAATGCCCGCATTTCACTAAAATATTCACCAAAAATACAAATTCCACCCGAATCCAATGGGGACTGCTGTGTCTCGTTCAGCCAGCATAGGACCACGTTTGGGAGAAATTTCGAGTCAATCGGTCCAAAGACCTGGAAGCTATTGAAAAAATCGGCCAAGGTTTTCATGAAAAATGGCTTCATTTCACTAAAATATTCACCAAAAATACAAATTCCACCCGAATCCAATGGGGACTGCTGTGTCTCGTTCAGCCAGTATAGGACCACGTTTGGGAGAAATTTCGAGTCAATCGGTCCAAAGACCTGGAAGCTATTGAAAATATCGGCCAAGGTTTTCATGAAAAATGCCCGCATTTCACTAAAATATTCACCAAAAATACAAATTCCACCCGAATCCAATGGGGACTGCTGTGTCTCGTTCAGCCAGTATAGGACCACGTTTGGGAGAAAATTCGAGTCAATCGGTCCAAAGACCTGGAAGCTATTGAAAAAATCTGCCGAGGGTTTCATGAAAAATGGTCGCATTTCACGAAAATATTCACCAAAAATACAAATTCCACCCGAATCCAATGGGGACTGCTGTGTCTCGTTCAGCCAGTATAGGACCACGTTTGGGAGAAATTTCAAGTCAATTGGTCTAAAGACCTGGAAGCTATTGAAAATATCGGGCGAGGGTTTCATGAAAAATGGCTGCATTTCACTAAAATATTCACCAAAAATACAAATTCCACCCGAATCCAATGGGGACTGCTGTGTCTCGTTCAGCCAGTCTAGGACCAGGTTTGGGAGAAATTTCGAGTCAATCGGTCCAAAGACCTGGAAGCTATTGAAAAAATCGCCAGAGGTTTTCATGAAAAATGGCCCCCTTTCACTAAAATATTCACCAAAAATACAAATTCTACCCGAATCCAATGCGGACTGCTGTGTCTCGTTCAGCCAGTATAGGACCACGTTTGGGAGAAATTTCGAGTCAATCGGTCCAAAGACCTGGAAGCTATTGAAAATATCGGCCAAGGTTTTCATGAAAAATGGCTTCATTTGACTAAAATATTCACCAAAAATACAAATTCCACCCGAATCCAATGGGGACTGCTTTGTCTCGTTCAGCCAGCATAGGACCACGTTTGGGAGAAATTTCGAGTCAATCGGTCCAAAGACCTGGAAGCTATTGAAAATATCGGCAGAGGTTTTCATGAAAAATGGCTTCATTTCACTAAAATATTCACCAAAAATACAAATTCCACCCGAATCCAATGGGGACTGCTGTGTCTCGTTCAGCCAGTATAGGACCACGTTTGGGAGAAATTTCGAGTCAATCGGTCCAAAGACCTGGAAGCTATTGAAAATATCGGCCAAGGTTTTCATGAAAAATGGCTTCATTTCACTAAAATATTCACCAAAAATACAAATTCCACCCGAATCCAATGGGGACTGCTGTGTCTCGTTCAGCCAGTATAGGACCACGTTTGGGAGAAATTTCGAGTCAATCGGTCCAAAGACCTGGAAGCTATTGAAAATATCGGCCAAGGTTTTCATGAAAAATGGCTTCATTTGACTAAAATATTCACCAAAAATACAAATTCCACCCGAATCCAATGGGGACTGCTTTGTCTCGTTCAGCCAGCATAGGACCACGTTTGGGAGAAATTTCGAGTCAATCGGTCCAAAGACCTGGAAGCTATTGAAAATATCGGCAGAGGTTTTCATGAAAAATGGCTTCATTTCACTAAAATATTCACCAAAAATACAAATTCCACCCGAATCCAATGGGGACTGCTGTGTCTCGTTCAGCCAGTATAGGACCACGTTTGGGAGAAATTTCGAGTCAATCGGTCCAAAGACCTGGAAGCTATTGAAAATATCGGCCAAGGTTTTCATGAAAAATGGCTTCATTTCACTAAAATATTCACCAAAAATACAAATTCCACCCGAATCCAATGGGGACTGCTGTGTCTCGTTCAGCCAGTATAGGACCACGTTTGGGAGAAATTTCGAGTCAATCGGTCCAAAGACCTGGAAGCTATTGAAAATATCGGCCAAGGTTTTCATGAAAAATGCCCGCATTTCACTAAAATATTCACCAAAAATACAAATTCCACCCGAATCCAATGGGGACTGCTGTGTCTCGTTCAGCCAGTATAGGACCACGTTTGGGAGAAACTTCGAGTCAATCGGTCCAAAGACCTGGAAGCTATTGAGAAAATCTGCCGAGGGTTTCATGAAAAATGGTCGCATTTCACTAAAATATTCACCAAAAATACAAATTCCACCCGAATCCAATGGGGACCGCTGTGTCTCGTTCAGCCAGTATAGGACCACGTTTGGGAGAAATTTCAAGTCAATTGGTCTAAAGACCTGGAAGCTATTGAAAATATCGGGCGAGGGTTTCATGAAAAATGGCTGCATTTCACTAAAATATTCACCAAAAATACAAATTCCACCCGAATCCAATGGGGACTGCTGTGTCTCGTTCAGCCAGTCTAGGACCAGGTTTGGGAGAAATTTCGAGTCAATCGGTCTAAAGACCTGGAAGCTATTGAAAAAATCGCCAGAGGTTTTCATGAAAAATGGCCCCCTTTCACTAAAATATTCACCAAAAATACAAATTCTACCCGAATCCAATGCGGACTGCTGTGTCTCGTTCAGCCAGTATAGGACCACGTTTGGGAGAAATTTCGAGTCAATCGGTCCAAAGACCTGGAAGCTATTGAAAAAATCTGCCAAGGTTTTCATGAAAAATGGCTTCATTTCACTAAAATATTCACCAAAAATACAAATTCCACCCGAATCCAATGGGGACTGCTGTGTCTCGTTCAGCCAGTATAGGACCACGTTTGGGAGAAATTTCGAGTCAATCGGTCCAAAGACCTGGAAGCTATTGAAAATATCGGCCAAGGTTTTCATGAAAAATGGCTTCATTTCACTAAAATATTCACCAAAAATACAAATTCCACCCGAATCCAATGGGGACTGCTGTGTCTCGTTCAGCCAGTATAGGACCACGTTTGGGAGAAATTTCGAGTCAATCGGTCCAAAGACCTGGAAGCTATTGAAAAAATCGGCAGAGGTTTTCATGAAAAATGGCCCCCTTTCACTAAAATATTCACCAAAAATACAAATTCCACCCGAATCCAATGCGGACTGCTGTGTCTCGTTCAGCCAGTATAGGACCACGTTTGGGAGAAATTTCGAGTCAATCGGTCCAAAGACCTGGAAGCTATTGAAAAAATCGGCCAAGGTTTTCATGAAAAATGGCCCCCTTTCACTAAAATATTCACCAAAAATACAAATTCCACCCGAATCCAATGCGGACTGCTGTGTCTCGTTCAGCCAGTATAGGACCACGTTTGGGAGAAATTTCGAGTCAATCGGTCCAAAGACCTGGAAGCTATTGAAAAAATCGGCCAAGGTTTTCATGAAAAATGGCTTCATTTCACTAAAATATTCACCAAAAATACAAATTCCACCCGAATCCAATGGGGACTGCTGTGTCTCGTTCAGCCAGTATAGGACCACGTTTGGGAGAAATTTCGAGTCAATCGGTCCAAAGACCTGGAAGCTATTGAAAAAATCGCCAGAGGTTTTCATGAAAAATGGCCCCATTTCACTAAAATATTCACCAAAAATACAAATTCCACCCGAATCCAATGGGGACTGCTGTGTCTCGTTCAGCCAGTATAGGACCACGTTTGGGAGAAATTTCGAGTCAATCGGTCCAAAGACCTGGAAGCTATTGAAAAAATCGCCAGAGGTTTTCATGAAAAATGGCCCCCTTTCACTAAAATATTCACCAAAAATACAAATTCCACCCGAATCCAATGCGGACTGCTGTGTCTCGTTCAGCCAGTATAGTACCACGTTTGGGAGAAATTTCGAGTCAATCGGTCCAAAGACCTGGAAGCTATTGAAAATATCGGCCAAGGTTTTCATGAAAAATGGCTTCATTTCACTAAAATATTCACCAAAAATACAAATTCCACCCGAATCCAATGGGGACTGCTGTGTCTCGTTCAGCCAGTATAGGACCACGTTTGGGAGAAATTTCGAGTCAATCGGTCCAAAGACCTGGAAGCTATTGAAAATATCGGCCAAGGTTTTCATGAAAAATGCCCGCATTTCACTAAAATATTCACCAAAAATACAAATTCCACCCGAATCCAATGGGGACTGCTGTGTCTCGTTCAGCCAGTATAGGACCACGTTTGGGAGAAACTTCGAGTCAATCGGTCCAAAGACCTGGAAGCTATTGAAAAAATCTGCCGAGGGTTTCATGAAAAATGGTCGCATTTCACTAAAATATTCACCAAAAATACAAATTCCACCCGATTCCAATGGGGACTGCTGTGTCTCGTTCAGCCAGTATAGGACCACGTTTGGGAGAAATTTCAAGTCAATTGGTCTAAAGACCTGGAAGCTATTGAAAATATCGGGCGAGGGTTTCATGAAAAATGGCTGCATTTCACTAAAATATTCACCAAAAATACAAATTCCACCCGAATCCAATGGGGACTGCTGTGTCTCGTTCAGCCAGTCTAGGACCAGGTTTGGGAGAAATTTCGAGTCAATCGGTCAAAAGACCTGGAAGCTATTGAAAAAATCGCCAGAGGTTTTCATGAAAAATGGCCCCCTTTCACTAAAATATTCACCAAAAATACAAATTCTACCCGAATCCAATGCGGACTGCTGTGTCTCGTTCAGCCAGTATAGGACCACGTTTGGGAGAAATTTCGAGTCAATCGGTCCAAAGACCTGGAAGCTATTGAAAATATCGGCCAAGGTTTTCATGAAAAATGGCTTCATTTCACTAAAATATCCACCAAAAATACAAATTCCACCCGAATCCAATGGGGACTGCTTTGTCTCGTTCAGCCAGCATAGGACCACGTTTGGGAGAAATTTCGAGTCAATCGGTCCAAAGACCTGGAAGCTATTGAAAATATCGGCAGAGGTTTTCATGAAAAATGGCTTCATTTCACTAAAATATTCACCAAAAATACAAATTCCACCCGAATCCAATGGGGACTGCTGTGTCTCGTTCAGCCAGTATAGGACCACGTTTGGGAGAAATTTCGAGTCAATCGGTCCAAAGACCTGGAAGCTATTGAAAATATCGGCCAAGGTTTTCATGAAAAATGGCTTCATTTCACTAAAATATTCACCAAAAATACAAATTCCACCCGAATCCAATGGGGACTGCTGTGTCTCGTTCAGCCAGTATAGGACCACGTTTGGGAGAAATTTCGAGTCAATCGGTCCAAAGACCTGGAAGCTATTGAAAATATCGGCCAAGGTTTTCATGAAAAATGGCTTCATTTGACTAAAATATTCACCAAAAATACAAATTCCACCCGAATCCAATGGGGACTGCTTTGTCTCGTTCAGCCAGCATAGGACCACGTTTGGGAGAAATTTCGAGTCAATCGGTCCAAAGACCTGGAAGCTATTGAAAATATCGGCAGAGGTTTTCATGAAAAATGGCTTCATTTCACTAAAATATTCACCAAAAATACAAATTCCACCCGAATCCAATGGGGACTGCTGTGTCTCGTTCAGCCAGTATAGGACCACGTTTGGGAGAAATTTCGAGTCAATCGGTCCAAAGACCAGGAAGCTATTGAAAAAATCGCCAGAGGTTTTCATGAAAAATGGCCCCATTTCACTAAAATATTCACCAAAAATACAAATTCCACCCGAATCCAATGGGGACTGCTGTGTCTCGTTCAGCCAGTATAGGACCACGTTTGGGAGAAATTTCGAGTCAATCGGTCCAAAGACCTGGAAGCTATTGAAAATATCGGCCAAGGTTTTCATGAAAAATGCCCGCATTTCACTAAAATATTCACCAAAAATACAAATTCCACCCGAATCCAATGGGGACTGCTGTGTCTCGTTCAGCCAGTATAGGACCACGTTTGGGAGAAATTTCGAGTCAATCGGTCCAAAGACCTGGAAGCTATTGAAAAAATCGCCAGAGGTTTTCATGAAAAATGGCCCCCTTTCACTAAAATATTCACCAAAAATACAAATTCCACCCGAATCCAATGCGGACTGCTGTGTCTCGTTCAGCCAGTATAGTACCACGTTTGGGAGAAATTTCGAGTCAATCGGTCCAAAGACCTGGAAGCTATTGAAAAAATCGGCCAAGGTTTTCATGAAAAATGGCTTCATTTCACTAAAATATTCACCAAAAATACAAATTCCACCCGAATCCAATGGGGACTGCTGTGTCTCGTTCAGCCAGTATAGGACCACGTTTGGGAGAAATTTCGAGTCAATCGGTCCAAAGACCTGGAAGCTATTGAAAATATCGGCCAAGGTTTTCATGAAAAATGGCTTCATTTCACTAAAATATTCACCAAAAATACAAATTCCACCCGAATCCAATGGGGACTGCTGTGTCTCGTTCAGCCAGTATAGGACCACGTTTGGGAGAAATTTCGAGTCAATCGGTCCAAAGACCTGGAAGCTATTGAAAATATCGGCCAAGGTTTTCATGAAAAATGCCCGCATTTCACTAAAATATTCACCAAAAATACAAATTCCACCCGAATCCAATGGGGACTGCTGTGTCTCGTTCAGCCAGTATAGGACCACGTTTGGGAGAAACTTCGAGTCAATCGGTCCAAAGACCTGGAAGCTATTGAGAAAATCTGCCGAGGGTTTCATGAAAAATGGTCGCATTTCACTAAAATATTCACCAAAAATACAAATTCCACCCGAATCCAATGGGGACCGCTGTGTCTCGTTCAGCCAGTATAGGACCACGTTTGGGAGAAATTTCAAGTCAATTGGTCTAAAGACCTGGAAGCTATTGAAAATATCGGGCGAGGGTTTCATGAAAAATGGCTGCATTTCACTAAAATATTCACCAAAAATACAAATTCCACCCGAATCCAATGGGGACTGCTGTGTCTCGTTCAGCCAGTCTAGGACCAGGTTTGGGAGAAATTTCGAGTCAATCGGTCTAAAGACCTGGAAGCTATTGAAAAAATCGCCAGAGGTTTTCATGAAAAATGGCCCCCTTTCACTAAAATATTCACCAAAAATACAAATTCTACCCGAATCCAATGCGGACTGCTGTGTCTCGTTCAGCCAGTATAGGACCACGTTTGGGAGAAATTTCGAGTCAATCGGTCCAAAGACCTGGAAGCTATTGAAAAAATCGGCCAAGGTTTTCATGAAAAATGGCCCCCTTTCACTAAAATATTCACCAAAAATACAAATTCCACCCGAATCCAATGCGGACTGCTGTGTCTCGTTCAGCCAGTATAGGACCACGTTTGGGAGAAATTTCGAGTCAATCGGTCCAAAGACCTGGAAGCTATTGAAAAAATCGGCCAAGGTTTTCATGAAAAATGGCTTCATTTCACTAAAATATTCACCAAAAATACAAATTCCACCCGAATCCAATGGGGACTGCTGTGTCTCGTTCAGCCAGTATAGGACCACGTTTGGGAGAAATTTCGAGTCAATCGGTCCAAAGACCTGGAAGCTATTGAAAAAATCGCCAGAGGTTTTCATGAAAAATGGCCCCATTTCACTAAAATATTCACCAAAAATACAAATTCCACCCGAATCCAATGGGGACTGCTGTGTCTCGTTCAGCCAGTATAGGACCACGTTTGGGAGAAATTTCGAGTCAATCGGTCCAAAGACCTGGAAGCTATTGAAAAAATCGCCAGAGGTTTTCATGAAAAATGGCCCCCTTTCACTAAAATATTCACCAAAAATACAAATTCCACCCGAATCCAATGCGGACTGCTGTGTCTCGTTCAGCCAGTATAGTACCACGTTTGGGAGAAATTTCGAGTCAATCGGTCCAAAGACCTGGAAGCTATTGAAAATATCGGCCAAGGTTTTCATGAAAAATGGCTTCATTTCACTAAAATATTCACCAAAAATACAAATTCCACCCGAATCCAATGGGGACTGCTGTGTCTCGTTCAGCCAGTATAGGACCACGTTTGGGAGAAATTTCGAGTCAATCGGTCCAAAGACCTGGAAGCTATTGAAAATATCGGCCAAGGTTTTCATGAAAAATGCCCGCATTTCACTAAAATATTCACCAAAAATACAAATTCCACCCGAATCCAATGGGGACTGCTGTGTCTCGTTCAGCCAGTATAGGACCACGTTTGGGAGAAACTTCGAGTCAATCGGTCCAAAGACCTGGAAGCTATTGAAAAAATCTGCCGAGGGTTTCATGAAAAATGGTCGCATTTCACTAAAATATTCACCAAAAATACAAATTCCACCCGATTCCAATGGGGACTGCTGTGTCTCGTTCAGCCAGTATAGGACCACGTTTGGGAGAAATTTCAAGTCAATTGGTCTAAAGACCTGGAAGCTATTGAAAATATCGGGCGAGGGTTTCATGAAAAATGGCTGCATTTCACTAAAATATTCACCAAAAATACAAATTCCACCCGAATCCAATGGGGACTGCTGTGTCTCGTTCAGCCAGTCTAGGACCAGGTTTGGGAGAAATTTCGAGTCAATCGGTCAAAAGACCTGGAAGCTATTGAAAAAATCGCCAGAGGTTTTCATGAAAAATGGCCCCCTTTCACTAAAATATTCACCAAAAATACAAATTCTACCCGAATCCAATGCGGACTGCTGTGTCTCGTTCAGCCAGTATAGGACCACGTTTGGGAGAAATTTCGAGTCAATCGGTCCAAAGACCTGGAAGCTATTGAAAATATCGGCCAAGGTTTTCATGAAAAATGGCTTCATTTCACTAAAATATTCACCAAAAATACAAATTCCACCCGAATCCAATGGGGACTGCTTTGTCTCGTTCAGCCAGCATAGGACCACGTTTGGGAGAAATTTCGAGTCAATCGGTCCAAAGACCTGGAAGCTATTGAAAATATCGGCAGAGGTTTTCATGAAAAATGGCTTCATTTCACTAAAATATTCACCAAAAATACAAATTCCACCCGAATCCAATGGGGACTGCTGTGTCTCGTTCAGCCAGTATAGGACCACGTTTGGGAGAAATTTCGAGTCAATCGGTCCAAAGACCTGGAAGCTATTGAAAATATCGGCCAAGGTTTTCATGAAAAATGGCTTCATTTCACTAAAATATTCACCAAAAATACAAATTCCACCCGAATCCAATGGGGACTGCTGTGTCTCGTTCAGCCAGTATAGGACCACGTTTGGGAGAAATTTCGAGTCAATCGGTCCAAAGACCTGGAAGCTATTGAAAATATCGGCCAAGGTTTTCATGAAAAATGGCTTCATTTGACTAAAATATTCACCAAAAATACAAATTCCACCCGAATCCAATGGGGACTGCTTTGTCTCGTTCAGCCAGCATAGGACCACGTTTGGGAGAAATTTCGAGTCAATCGGTCCAAAGACCTGGAAGCTATTGAAAATATCGGCAGAGGTTTTCATGAAAAATGGCTTCATTTCACTAAAATATTCACCAAAAATACAAATTCCACCCGAATCCAATGGGGACTGCTGTGTCTCGTTCAGCCAGTATAGGACCACGTTTGGGAGAAATTTCGAGTCAATCGGTCCAAAGACCTGGAAGCTATTGAAAATATCGGCCAAGGTTTTCATGAAAAATGGCTTAATTTCACTAAAATATTCACCAAAAATACAAATTCCACCCGAATCCAATGGGGACTGCTGTGTCTCGTTCAGCCAGTATAGGACCACGTTTGGGAGAAATTTCGAGTCAATCGGTCCAAAGACCTGGAAGCTATTGAAAATATCGGCCAAGGTTTTCATGAAAAATGCCCGCATTTCACTAAAATATTCACCAAAAATACAAATTCCACCCGAATCCAATGGGGACTGCTGTGTCTCGTTCAGCCAGTATAGGACCACGTTTGGGAGAAACTTCGAGTCAATCGGTCCAAAGACCTGGAAGCTATTGAGAAAATCTGCCGAGGGTTTCATGAAAAATGGTCGCATTTCACTAAAATATTCACCAAAAATACAAATTCCACCCGAATCCAATGGGGACCGCTGTGTCTCGTTCAGCCAGTATAGGACCACGTTTGGGAGAAATTTCAAGTCAATTGGTCTAAAGACCTGGAAGCTATTGAAAATATCGGGCGAGGGTTTCATGAAAAATGGCTGCATTTCACTAAAATATTCACCAAAAATACAAATTCCACCCGAATCCAATGGGGACTGCTGTGTCTCGTTCAGCCAGTCTAGGACCAGGTTTGGGAGAAATTTCGAGTCAATCGGTCTAAAGACCTGGAAGCTATTGAAAAAATCGCCAGAGGTTTTCATGAAAAATGGCCCCCCTTTCACTAAAATATTCACCAAAAATACAAATTCCACCCGAATCCAATGGGGACCGCTGTGTCTCGTTCAGCCAGTATAGGACCACGTTTGGGAGAAATTTCAAGTCAATTGGTCTAAAGACCTGGAAGCTATTGAAAATATCGGGCGAGGGTTTCATGAAAAATGGCTGCATTTCACTAAAATATTCACCAAAAATACAAATTCCACCCGAATCCAATGGGGACTGCTGTGTCTCGTTCAGCCAGTCTAGGACCAGGTTTGGGAGAAATTTCGAGTCAATCGGTCTAAAGACCTGGAAGCTATTGAAAAAATCGCCAGAGGTTTTCATGAAAAATGGCCCCCTTTCACTAAAATATTCACCAAAAATACAAATTCTACCCGAATCCAATGCGGACTGCTGTGTCTCGTTCAGCCAGTATAGGACCACGTTTGGGAGAAATTTCGAGTCAATCGGTCCAAAGACCTGGAAGCTATTGAAAAAATCTGCCGAGGGTTTCATGAAAAATGGTCGCATTTC